>NC_079196.1:138960355-139260355 GCF_029499605.1 Hyla sarda
TATATATATATATATATATATATATATATATATATACATACATACATACATACATACATACACACCTATTCATATTTCCCGCAGAGATGGTTCCAGCCAATCACAGCTCTCTGAGGGAAATGGGAATATGTGTATATATACGTCAGTCCAGGGGACCATAGAAGAGTGGCAGCCCGCATCTATCCATTATACAGGAGGATCACAGCGGGTGTCAGGAGTGACATCCGCTGTGATCTTTCCTTAGCTGCAAGTACTACTACTCCCAACATTGAGCACACTCTGCTCAATGCTGAGAGATGTAGCACCTGCATTAATAGACAGATCACAGCGGGTGTCAGAAGTTACACTCGATGTGATCTGTCTATTAATGCAGATACTACAGCTCCCAGCATAAGCAGTGTGCTCCATGTTGGGAGTAGTAGTACCTGCAGGTAAGAACAGATCACAGCGGGTATCACAACTGACACCCGCTGCGATCGTCCTGTCTATTGCATTGATGGAGCGGCTTTCTCCTGCGCTCGCATCTCTGCACTATACTCCGGCCGGCCACTTATTCATATTTCCCTCAGAGAGCTGTGATCGGCTGCAACCATCTGGCCAATCCCCACTCTGGCCAGAAAATATGATGTTCTATTCATATCACTGGCCAGAGTATAGTGCAGAGATGCGAGCACTGTATAGACCCGCTCTACATCTCTAGTATATTAAGGACGATCTCATCGGGTGTCATGACTGACACCCGGGGCGATATGTCTATTAGCACAGGTACTACTACTCCCATCATGGAACTGTTCCATGCTGGGAGTTGTAGTACTACCTAAAAAATTTAAAACATATAAAAAAAAAGTGAAACACACCCATTAAAAAAAAAAAAAAAAAAAAAAAAAAAAAAGACAATTTTGTTATATATCAATTTCGTTAAAAATGTTTTTTTTCATCACTCAGGGATGTGGAATTCCTATCGCCCGACCCCCGGGACATGCAGTTTCGGGTGCCGGGCAGGTATTATTTTTTCGGCCCTTAGCTTTGGGCAAGCAGGGCCGGATCTGACAAGCGCTGCGGCGCTCTGCAGTCTGTATGGAGCGGCTCCTGACTCATGCCCGCTCCGTGCTCTGCAGCCCCAACCGGAAAAAAAACTTTCATCCTCCGAATGCAGAGCAGGGGGAGGGGAGATGAGAAGCTGTGCACGTCATCTCTCCCCTGCCCTGCCTTCTTTCTCCCCGTGCAGACCTGCGTCCTCTGCCTTCGCTCCACACAGCTCTAAGCTTCAGAGAGCTGAGGGGAGGAAGCGGACGCAAGTCTGCACGGGGCGCAAGTTTCCAGCCAGCATGCGGCGCTTAGCAGTCTGCTTAGAAGTCTGTTTTCAGTAGCCGGGGGCCGCCGCTAATAGCCAGCTTGCGGTTGCGGCTGGCTATTAACCCTTTAGATCACCGCTGACAGCGGTGTCTAAAGGGACCTGTGAATGCATCCTGGTGGGCTAGAGGGGTGGATCGCCGCCCCCCCCCCCCCCCCCCCCCGCAGCGCGATAGTGGGCGGGCGATCCACTGTGCAGGTAGCTGGAGGGCTTACCTCTGCTTCCTGCTGTCCTGTGGTTCTGTCATTTATAGATCCTGGCTGGACCAGGCTCTATCAATGGATAGCAGAGCACACAGATCAATTGAGTTCAATAGAACTCTATTGATCTGCATGAGGAATCTAATGATTCCTCCTAAAAGTCTAAAGTGTGAAAAAACAAACAAACAAAAAAAAAGTTTTAATAAAAGTTTAAAAGACACACCTTAACCTTAAAATATAACCTTATGTATCCCGTACGGTAAATGTAAAAAAACACAAAATTGCTATTTTTTTTTTTTTTTTAGATCCCAGAAAAAAAAGTTAAGTGATTTAAAAAGTCAGATCAATACCGAAATGGTACCGATACAAAAAAATCTGATTTTGGCGCAAACAATTAGCCCTCAGACAGCCTGGTATGTAAAAAAATAAATAAAAAAATAAAAAAAGCTACAGGGGTCAAAAAATGGCAATTAAAAAAATTCGAAACATTTCAGAATTTTTTTCAAATTAGTAAAACATGACGTAAACTATAAAAATCTGGTATTACTGTAATCAGGCCGGCATAAAGTATGGATTTAACATGTTATCTGACCACAAGGTAAACGGCGTAGAAAAGAAAACCACCAAATCTGCAAAATTATCTTTTACTATTTCAATTTCACTTCACCTAATATAAATATATATATATATATATATATATATATATATATATATATATATATATATATATATATTTTTTTTGGTTCAGAGAATGTTATTGAAATATTAAAAAGGTATCATTATAGTAGGTATTTATGGCTGTTATAGGGCGAGGAGGAAAAAATGAGAGCGTAAAAGTGAAAATTGGTCCGGACAAGTGGATCGTCATGAGGGCCAAGTAGATTTTGCTCCATTTTAGTCCTGTGGACAAGTAGTTTTTTATAAAAATTTCCATACCCCTGGTCATTACTGCATCCTTTTTTTTTTTTTTGGTACCAAAAAAAAACAGCCAAGGTGTAATTTCCACACAATGAAAAAACAGACGCAGGAAATTGCGCTGGCGTTTTTTCAGGCTTTTTTTTTTCAACCCAAAAAAACGCAGGACAATAAAACCAGTAGGAACTTAACCTTATAGGAATACTGCTAAACTGCCGGTGTGTGTTTTTTTTTTTTTGGCTTGTAGAAAACAGTTAGAGTGGAGGGGAAGCAAACTGCTTGCAGATGGTGCCATGACTAGAATCGGATCCAGAGCCCCTCTTGAAACCCGTAATCCAGGAAGATAAAAAGTAATTAAAAATGTTTTCCTTTTACAGTTTCACTAATCATAAAGAATGGAGGGCAGTAAAAATAAAGTCTCAGATTTATCTGTGTGAGAAATTTAGTGATTTTTTTCCCACAGCAACAAATCACAGCTCTGCTTTCATTTTATCAGAGCTCATTAGCGGAGCTGTGATTGATTGCTGTGGAAAAATCACAAATTTTTTTCTCTCTCACAGTTTGATAAATCTGGGCCAAAATGATTGCACACCTTTTTTATTAATTTTTTTTGTAGTTTTGGAAAGTAGGTCTAATATACAGCAGGTGACCCTTATAGTTAAAGGAGAAGTCCCATGTAGAAAAAGTATTGTGTTTTAAATGCAGAAGCAAAAGTTATATCACTTTGTAAATCACTGACTTTACCCATCTTGTATGTAAAACCTGTTTTTCTAGCTTCTTTGTTCAGAGAGGAAGTTCAGCAGCTCCCTGTTCTGATGACTTGCGACCCCCCCATTGAGCTGCATTATGCTGGGGGCCGTGATGTCACAATTTCCCATAGTTCTGCAGCTTAGCCAGCTCTGTGCACGGCAAGGGAACCTCCCATGTGCAGCTTCAGCCAATCATAGAAGCCCCAGTGAGCTGAGCAAGCGTCTTCATCTCCTCGGCAGGGAAGCATCTGACAGCCAGCTCAGTGTTTATAAGAGCAAGAACGATTTCCCAATGTCCCGAGAAGAAGCAGAGGGGGAGGGGGAGATCCCTGCTTTGCCCTGCACTGATCACAATCTAACAGCAGGTCAGTCTGAAAGAACGATGTCCTGAGAATAGAAGCAGGGGGAAGGGAAACACTGAGCCTGCTGTTAGGAAAGTGATCAGTGTCTAGGTCAGTGTATCCCAACCAGGGTGCCTTCAGCTGTTGCAAAACTAAAACTCCCAGGCATGCTGGGAGTTGTAGTTTCACAACAGCTGGAGGCACCCTGGTTAGGAAGCACTGGTCTAGGCTGGGCTACTTCTGTGATGAACTGAAAGGCATTATGGGAGACAGGAAGTCAGGGACCTCCATGGACCAGGAAGTACCGAGGGGATTGCAGGAGAAGGGAGAGGGTGAGATACATGAGGAGCAGATTGTCAGAATAATGAGCTGATGCACTTTCACATGATAGAAAAAAAAATTTGTGACTTGGTCCATGATACTTCTTCTTTAAGCTTCCTTCACACATACTTTTTATATAACATCTCTTTTTCTCCATGATACAGTTTAGTCATGTGACCATTACACATTATGCACGGCAGGTCAATACAGATCACAGCATCTGCGGCAATGCGGCGCTTGTAATGGATGAACTGCCACGGAGATTTGATTTTCCAACACTGAGGTCCCCTCACCTGTCTTTGTCCTCTTTTTGCCCCTTTTTTTTTTTTTTTTTTTATTACCCCAAAAAGCTTAACCCCTTAAGGACCAGGCCATTTTACACCTTAAGACCAGAGCATTTTTTGCACATCTGACCGCTGTCACTTTAAACATTAATAACTCTGGAATGCTTTTAGTTATCATTCTGATTCCGAGATTGTTTTTTCGTGACATATTCTACTTTAACATAGTGGTAAAATTTTGTGGTAACTTGCATCCTTTCTTGGTGAAAAATCCCAAAATTTTATGAAAAATTTGAAAATTTTGCATTTTTCTAACTTTGAAAGTCTCTGCTTGTAAGGGAAATGGATATTCAAAATATTTTTTTTTTTTTTATTCACATTTCCAATATGTCTACTCTATGTTTGAATCATAAAATTGACGTGTTTTTACTTTTGGAAGACACCAGAGGGCTTCAAAGTTCAGCAGCAATTTTCCAATTTTTCACAAAATTTTCAAACTCACTATTTTTCATGAACCAGTTCAGGTTTGAAGTGCATTTGAAGGGTCTTCATATTAGAAATACCCCACAAATGACCCCATTATAAAAACTGCACCCCCCAAAGTATTCAAAATTACATTTAGTAGTGTTTTAGGTGTTTCATAGGAATAGCAGCAAAGTGAAGGAGAAAATTCACAATCTTAATTTTTTTACTCTCATGTTCTTGTAAACCCAATTTTTGAATTTTTATAAGGGGTAAAAGGAGAAAATGTATACTTATATTTGTAGCCCAATTTCTCTCGAGTAAGGACATACCTCATGTCTATGTAAATTGTTCGGCGGGCGCAGTAGAGGGCTCAGAAGCAAAGGAGCGACAAGGGGATTTTGGAGAGTACATTTTTCAGAAATGGTTTTTGGGGGGCATGTTGCATTTAGGAAGCCCCTATGGTGCCAGAACAGCAAAAAAAAAACACATGGCATACCATTTTGGAAACTAGACCCCTTGGGCAACGTAACAAGGAATAAAGTGAGCCTTAATACCCCACAGGTGTTTCATGACTTTTGCATATGTAAAAAATTATTTTTTCACTAAAATGTGTTTCCCCCCAAATTTAAAATTTTTGCAAGGGTTAATAGCAGAAAATACCCCGCAAAATTTGTAACCCCATCTCTTCTGAGTATGGCGGTACCCCATAATTGGCCTCAAGTGTACTACGGGCGAACTACAATGCTCAGAAGAGGAGGAGCACCATTGAGCTTTTGGAAAGAGAATTCCTTTGGAATGGTAGTCAGGGGCCATGTGCATTTACAAAGCCCCCCGTGGTGCCAGAACAGTGGACCCCCCCCACATGTGACCCTGTTTTGGAAACTACACCCCTCACAGAATTTAATAAGGGGTGCAGTGAGCATTTACACCCCACTGGCGTTTGACAGATCTTTGAAACAGTGGGCTGTGCAAATTGAAAATTACATTTTTCATTTTCACCGATCACTGTTCCAAAAATCTATCAGACACCTGTGGGGCGTAAATGATTACTGTACCCCTTATTACATTACATGAGGGGTGTAGTTTCCAAAATGGGGTCACATGTGGGGGGGGGGGGGGTCCATTGTTCTGGTACCATGGGGGCTTTATAAACACAAGTGGCCTTCAATTCCGGACAAATTTTCTCTTCAAAATCCCAATAGCGCTCCTTCTCTTCTGAGCATTTTAGTGCACCCATAGAGAACTTTACATCCACATATGGAGTATGTTCTTACTCAGGGGAAATGGGGTTACAAATTTTGGGGGGCTTATTTTTTTTATTTTTCCTTATGAAAATGAAAAATTTAGGGTGACACCAGCATTTTAGTGAAGAATTTTTTATTTTTTTTGTCATTTTCCCATCCAACTTGAATGAAAATTTAACAACCTCCTACAGGTGTGGGGAACCACACGACAAAATTGTGAATATACCCCAGTTAGAAATAACTTGTAACAAGTTTAATCATATATAAAAATAATTTTATTGAAATATATATATTTTAAAAATACGTGTGTGTGTGTGTGTGTGTGTGTGTGTGTGTGTATACATATATTTTGAAACCACAGAATCAATTCATTAAAGGTAGTATAAGAGTAAAAATACATATATAAAAAAGGATAAAATGCAAGGTGGATACTCGGGTGAGAAAACCTGTATGCCAATAGAAGAAGTAGAAAGATAAAAAATTGCTTAGAGAGTCACAGTGCTGATAGTGAGCTGCAATTCATACATATAAATAAGTTAATATATAAAGGGTTTGCATGCACAAGGCAAGGGAAGAGGGAGGGAGAGGGGAGTCATGCAGGATATGCACAAGAAAGGTGTGCAATGCGTGTGGGGGATCTAAATACCACACAGTGGCCAGTGAAAACAGAAAATATGTGATAAAATAGTAATACGTTGATAACCAAAGCAAAAACAAGTAAAGCACAGCTCTCAAGTTAGTTAAAAAATGCAAAAAATATATATTGTGCAAGTGAAATGGGCAAGGACATAAACATGCAACCCAAAAGGGAAAAGGAGAGATATATATATACACACACACTCTGCCTGGGTCACGCAATATGGTGCTAACAATGAACAGTAACAAACAGCAGGCAGATAGCAGCAATGGTATGGATAGCAAGAAATGAACAGCAGCAAAATTAAATAGTGACTAGCAGCAGAGAATGAAATGCATAGAAAGAACGTTTAGTATAGGCTGGCACAGGACTCACCCCAGTCCACCTCCACAACTCCGACGCGTTTCGCCAGAAGCGGCTTTGTCGTGTGGTTCCCCACACCTGTAGGTTGTTGTTTTAGTTGCTCTTTTAGTGAATAATTAACCCCCCCCCCAATCTATGAATTATTTTATTTGAGCCCTTGAGGAAAGTTTTTTCGGTTACATATTTAAGGAAAATTTGTCAAACACCTGTGGGGTGTTCAGGCTCACTATACCCCTTGTCACGTTCCGTGAGTGGTGTTGTTTCCAAAATGGGGGTCACATGTGGGTATTTATTTTTTTGGGTTTAAGTCAGAACCGCTGTAAAATTAGCCGCCCCTGTGCAAATCACCAATTTAGGCCTCAAATGTACATGGTGCGCTCTCACTCCTGAGCCTTGTTGTGCGTCCGCAGAACATTTTACGCCCACATATGGGGTATCTCCGTACTCAGGAGAAATTGCGTTACAAATTTTGGGGGTCTTTTTTTCCTTTTACCTCTCGTGAAAATAAAAAGTAAAGGACAACACCAGCATGTTGGTGTAAAAAATTTGTAAAAATTTTTTTTTTTTTTTTTTTACACTAACAGGCTGGTGTAGACCCCAACTTTTCTTTTTCATAAGGGGTAAAAGGAAAAAAAAGCCCCCAAAATTAGAATTGCAATTTCTCCCGAGTATGGAGATACCCCATATGTGGCACTAAACTGTTTCCTTGAAATACGACAGGGCTCTGAAGGGAGAGAGCGCCATGCGCATTTGAGGACTAAATTAGGGCTTGCACAGGGGTGGACATAAGGGTATTCTACGCCAGTGATTCCCAAACAGGGGGCCTCCAGATGTTGCTAAACTCCCAGCATGCCTGGACAGTCAGTGGCTGTCCGGAAATGCTGTGAGTTGTTGTTTTGCAACAGCTGGAGGCTCCGTTTTGGAAACACTGCCGTACAATACGTTTTTTTATTTTTATTGGGGAACAGTGTATGGGGGTGTAAATGTAGTGTTTTACCCTTTATTATGTGTTAGTGTAGTGTAGTGTTTTTAGGGTACATTCGCACTGGCGGAGGTTTACAGTGAATTTACCGCAGCTCATACTTGTAGTAAGCTTGGTCTCCAAACTGTGGACCTCCAGATGTTGCAAAACTACAACTCCCAGCATGCCCAGACAGCAAACTGCTGTGTGGGCATGCTATCAGTTGTAGTTTTGCAAGATCTCGAGGTGCACAGTATAGAGATCACTGTGCAGTGGTCTCAAACTGTAGACCTCCAGCTGTTGCAAAACTGCAACTCCCAGCATGCCTAAACAGCTCTCTGGGCATGCTGGGAGTTGTAGTTTTGCAACATCTGGAGGGTTACAGTTTAGAGACCACTATAGTGGTCTCAGACTGTAGCCCTCCAGATGTTGGTAAGTAACTCACCGTCTTCCGTCGGATCCAGGGAGCTGCGTCGCCATCCTCTTCTTCCGCCGATCGTCGCCCGCTGCCGCCGCCGATGGGTAAGTGGACCTTCGACGTCGGTCCCTGACGGTTTCCCCGTCCTGCCCCGCCTATTGTGGGTGGGCAGAACGGGTAAACCGAAAGTAAACCCCTCCGCCCCCGATCTGCTATTGGTGGTCGCGTCTAGACCACCAATAGCAGAGATAGGAGGGGTGGTCCCTCTGCCACCTCACTCCTATTGCTTCAAGGGGATCATGGGTGTCTAGGACATCCGCGATCCCCTTTATTTACCGGGTCACTATAGACCCGTATGACCCAGAATAACCGCAAATCGCAAGTGTGAGTTCTGATGACCCCCCCCCCCCCCCCCCCCCCCGGGCGTGCCTGCAGATAGATTCCCATGGGCGTACAGATACGCCCTTGGTCCTTAAGTACCAGGGAGCAAAGGCGTACCTGTACGCCCTTGGTCCTTAACCCCTTAAGGACCAGGATTTTTTCCGTTTTTGCGTTTTCGTTTTTTGCTCCATGCCTTTAAAAAATCATAACTCTTGAAATTTGGCACCTAAAAATCCATATGATGGCTTATTTTATGCGACACCAATTCTACTTTGTAATGACGTCAGTCATTGTGCCCAAAAATCTACGGTGAAACGGAAAAAAAATCATTGTGAGACAAAATTGAAAAAAAAACGCTGTTTTGTAATTTTGGGGGCTTCCGTTTCTACGTAGTACATTTTTTGTTAAAAATGAGACAATTGATATTTATTCTGTAAGTCCATACGGTTAAAATGATACCCTACTTATATAGGTTTGATTTTGTGGTACTACTGGAAAAAATCATAACTTCATGCAGGAAAATTAATACGTTTAAAATTGTCATTTCTGACCCCTATAACTTTATTTTTCCGTGTATGGGGCGGTATGAGGGCTCATTTTTTGCGCCGTGATCTGAAGTTTTTAACGGTACCATTTTTGCATTGATAGGACTTATGATTTTTTCATGATATAAAAAGTGACCAAAAATGCACTATTTTGGACTTTGGATTTTTTTTGCGTGCACGCCATTGACCGTGCGGTTTAATTAACGATATATTTTTATAATTCGGACATTTCCGCACGCGGTGATACCATAGATGTTTATTTTTATTTACACAGTTTTTTCTTTTTTTTATGGGAAAAGGGGGGTGATTCAAACTTTTAATAGGGAAGGGGTTAAATGGTATTTATTTATTATAGGGACCTATAACACTGCACACACTGATCTTTATCATTGATCACTGGTTTCTCATAAGTGATCGATGATTCTGCCACTTGACTGCTCATGCCTGGATCTCAGGCACTGAGCAGTCATTCGGCGATCGGACAGCGAGGAGGCAGGTAGGGACCCTTCGGCTGTCCTGTAAGCTGTTTGGGATGCTGCGATTTCGCCGCGGCTATCCCGAACAGCCCACTGAGCTAACCGGCATGGTTTCAGTTTCACTTTAGACGCGGCGTTCAACTTTGAATGCCGCGTCTAAAGGGTTAATAGCGCGCGGCAATGCGATCAATGCCGCGCGCTATTAGCCACGGGTCCCGGCCTAACAACGGCCGGGCCCGACCCGCTATGCGTTATAGATCGGTAGCGGACACATGACGTTCCAGTACGTCATGTTTCCTTAAGGGGTTAAAGAGGCACTGTCATTGTTAAAAACTTTTCATATGAGAGGAAGTGACGGCGGCATGAGCTAGGGCCGCGCGCTCCGGGGCTATGCCCCCGCCCCCTGAGCCCTCGGGACGGACGTGGAGCCGAAACTAACCCCGGATGCCGGGACACTGACAGAGGAATGCCGCCAGGACCACATGCCTACCTGGATACCCCGTGAGAGTTGGGGGCGCTGGTCCCTGGATTCGGCCGCAGGAGGAGCGAGATGGAGGTGACGCGACGCAATGTTCTCCGTGGGGTTGCTGTCTGACAGGAGGCGGAGGTGGCGGGACGGATGTTTTCTCTCCCTCCGTGTGCTGCGGAGGGAGACGCGTGAGAGAGAGGGAGGTGTGGACTTTTGCAGCCAGTAAGGGAGAGGAGTGCTGGGCTTGTTCCGGAAGCCCATATATGGTGGCCCCTGCCTCACAGTGCGGTGTGGCGGCGTTGAGGTGGAGGAGGGCTGCTCCTTGCTGGGACTCTATCAGGCTGGCCAGACCCTCTCTTGTGGAAAGGAGAAAGGAATCGAGAAAATGATTTGATGCCACATTGATAATTATCTTGGCAGCCTTTAAGCCGGTGAGTTATCTCTCCCTTTTTGGGGGGCAGGACATTTAAGTGGGTAGTCTCCCTGGATAGAGGAGCCTAACATGGGGAGAAACTGCTATGAAACCTACTCATGGATTTCCTTTAATAGGTTAAATCAGTTATTAACATCTCTGCAACATTATGAACAGCAGCAGCCCCCAGCACTGGTCCCATGTGGAATAGACAACACTGGACGCCAGACTCCCTGCCTGGTTACTCCTTCTAGCGACTTGGTGAGTGATAGTCGTGGCAATGTATATGACCAAGTCCCCCCTCTCCCCCCTGCGGTGGTTGGTAATTGTGGAGCAGCCATTGAGTTTGATAAATGCCCTTATGAGGCAGATACGCATCTTATCAGCTGATCCCCCTTGTGTTTTTTTTTTTTGGTTGCTAGGCATGTGAAGGGAGCTACAATATTTCTAACTACAGTGGTAGTGATTCTCCAATCCTGCCTTACCTAGGCCAAGCCCTAATGGACAACAGGGGTCTTGGGGAACTGAATTTACTGAGTGTTGTGGGATTGGCGCCCCCCTCCTTCCTCTAGGCATCCTTTTTTTTTTTTTTTTTTTTTTTTTTTTTTTAGCCATGAAAAAAAACCCTGTTGCCCATACTGAAATCTGTATGGACTTTTAAGGAGTATGGGTAATATAACTATGGCCACGCAGATGCATCTACGGCCTGTCCTATTGCTAAACTGATGTTTCCAGAAGACTTATCCCTCCCTCTCTCTCATATACAGGAGAAATCTAGATTCACGGACCAAATTGAACAATTGGGCCTTAGTAGACCCCCTCTTCCATGAAATTGGACTTTTGCCCTGGATCCAACAGAGGGCCTATAAGATCAGTGACTCTACGGGGAGACTGGACTGTCTATCAAGGGGAGCGCGGATATGCTAATGAGTTCTTAGTTGTATATTATTATTATGTTATATTTGGCGGTGGATACTGCTAGATCAGGCTGTGATGTCCTCTGTCCAAATTGTATCCCAGAACCGTGTGGGACTACAAATCTTCACCTTTGTATGTTGTAAATAATTGGATGCAAATTATTGGGTGGGAGGGGCCTATGGTGTATAATTTTGCTAAGAGAATAGGTGGCACCTGGGTGGCGATACGTACACCTTAGAAGTATAAAGCGAAGAGATAAAGCGGGAGAAATGGCCCCTAAGGTGAACCCCAGAAGATCAGGGGGTAGCTCGCCACAAAAAGATAAGGGGGATATGGGTAAACTGGATAAAATATGGAAGTATCCAGCTGTGGGTATTAAAACTAGAACCCAGAAGGATCTCTCCCCTAGTAAAACAGGTTCTAGGTACTCGGTTCTGGAGGTGGAAGAAATTGAGGACAGGCAGACCGTGCCCCCCATGGGAACTCAGTTGTTGGAGGAGATCTTGGGAGGGGTAAAAAAAATCTAACTGTGCAATTGAGGAGATAAATAAACAACTGGGTGTGGTATCTACTGAGGTATCACTGATAAGACACGATAAGACTAAGATGAGAGATAGGATTTCCAGACTGGAGGAAGAAGCCCCTAAAACAGAAAAAAGGATCAAGGTTCTGGAAGAAGAGGTCAATGATTTAAAAAAGGAGAAGATATCCATTAAAGATAAGCTCACTGACCTTGAAGAGAGATCTAGACGTTGTAATATAAGGATGGTGGGGTTCCCCGAAGGGGCAGGGGGGGGACGGGGACTCTGCTATCCAGTTCCTCAGTGGATGGCTGAAGGACGTGATAGGTGAAGGGCATTTTACCCCAATGTTTGGGATTGAACGAGCTCATCGGGTCCCAAGGCGTATACCCCCTCCGGGGGGCCCCCCTAGGACAATCCTAATCAAGTTGTATACCTCCCCAGGATAGGGACACAATTCTTAGGAGGGCAAGAGAAGTGAGGGACCTACAGCACAATGGGCAGAATATTTTTGTATATCCGGATTTCTCCTGGGAGACTCAGAGGAAAAGGGCATCCTTTCGGGAGATAAAAAGGCGGTTAAAGAATGCGGGGGTGCCCTTCTCTCATGTTTCCAACGAGACTCCGGGTAGAGCATAAGGGAGACGGGGAGGGACGGCACGGGGAGGCGGAGAAATTTTTCTTTTCTTTTTTTTTTTTTTTTTAGGTTAATATGTCTTTTAAGTTGTTAGTTTGGAACGTGCAAGGTATGTCGGATAGAATTAAAAAGTGTGCAATCTTTGATTATGTTCGGAAGTACCTTCCTGCGATCATAAGTCTAGTCGAGACCCATAGGTCAAGAGATGAGCAGATATTACCAAGGAGGTGGGCCAAAGAAGAATACCACTCCAGACTTTCTTCATACTCTGCGGGAGTATCAGTATATGTTCATAGGAAGGTGCCATTCGAAATAAGAAATGCAGAGGTAGACAAGTATGGTCGATACGTATTTCTTTATGGAATGTGGGAAAATAGGGCTATTATCTTGGCCTTTGTTTATATTCCTCCACCCTTTAGAGTGGATATTCTGAGGGATCTCGTAAGTTATAGCGAAAGGAAGACATATGCGGCATTATGGATAGTTGGAGATATGAATAATGTAATGGACCCTAGTATGGACAGATACAAACTAGGTAGGAATGTAGGGGGGAGTGAAACAGCATTGGCGAGGTACTGTGGAGAGATGAATTGGGTTGATGGGTGGCGGAAACTAAACCCAGGAGTAAGACAGTACTCATGCTTTAGTACTTCATATAACACTGCTTCCCGAATTGACCTATGTCTTTGTGATAAGAATGCGATGATCTGGACCATTAGGGTGCAGTATAGAGCTAAAACCCTGTCGGACCATTGTCCAGTGGTGGTGGAAATTGGAGGTAAGGCAATGGGTGGGAAAAGGTTGGGCTTTCGGCTCAACCCCCACTGGATAGAACTAGTGGGGGACCAGGACTGGTTTAGACAGGAAATAGAAGCATTCTGGGAGATTAACCATAACTCAGCAAGTCCTCAGATAGTATGGGATGCCATGAAGGCATTCTTGAGGGGCCTATATATAGGGCGAATTAATAAAAAGAAAAAGGAATTCGCCCAGGAAGAATCAATGCTGAATAGTAAAGTGGCACTATTAGAAGCAGGGATAGATGAGGATAGTGGGGGTGAACAGCTGTTAGAATTGAAGGCAGCCCAAGAGGATTACAAAGAATATCTACTTAAAAAGGCAAAAAATAAACTATTTTTTAGTGGGCAAGTTAACTTTTTTGAGAAAGGGAAACCAAATAAGACATTGGCAAGATTACTTAAGAATCTAGGTGAGGAATGTGGTATTATTGCTTTGAGGAGGGTGGATGGCAGCATAACCACAGAAAGAGAAGAAATAGCTCAAATGGTTAGCTCTTTTTTTCTCCAATCTCTATATAAGTAGCAACATTAATAGGGCTGACGTAGTGGAATTTCTGAGAGGAATTAATATTCCAAGTTTAACAGAGGATGCCAGGGATTCTTTGGATGAGCCAATCTCCCTCCAGGAATTGAAGGAAGCATTGGCATCAATCCAAGGGAATGCATCCCCTGGGTCCGATGGTATTCCATTCCAGATATATAGGATACATTCAACCCTGCTACTTCCAAAACTGCTGGGTATCATTAATGAATCCTGGAGGGGGGGGTGGGTGTTCTCCCTAAATCAATGTGTGAGGCTAACATCAGACTTATTAGGAAAAAAGATAAAGATCCTTTTAAATTTGGGTTCATGTCGCCCCATCTCCTTGCTTAATACGGATATAAAGATAATAGCGAAAGTATTGGCAAGGAGATTAGATAAAGTGGTGGAGGTAGTGGTGGGGAGAGACCAGGGGGGATTTAGGTCAGGAAGAACGGTCCACGACAATATCCACCAGGTATATGAGGCAATCCAGAGTGGATCCCGGGGCCCCCGCTCCATTCTGTCACTAGATGCTACCAAAGCCTTTGACAGGGTGGAGTGGGGATACCTTTGGGAAGTTTTGAGGAAGGTGGGGGTGGGCCCGAGATTTCTGAGTTATATTCAGTTACTGTATACTAATCCGGAGGCGAGTGTAGTGGTGGATGGAATCCCCTCCTACCCATTTAACCCCTTAATGACGCAGGACGTATATTTACGTCCTGCGCCGGCTCCCGCGATATGAAGCGGGATCGCGCTGCGATCCCGCGTCATATCGCGTCGGTCCCGGTGCTCATCAACGGCCGGGACCCGCGGCTAATACCACACATCGCCGATTGCGGCGATGTGTGGTATTAACCCTTTAGAAGCGGCAGTCAAAGCTGACCGCCGTTTCTAAAGTGAAAGTGACCCGGCTGCTCAGTTGGGCTGTTCGGGACCGCCGTGGTGAAATCGCGGCGTCCCAAACAGCTGACCGGACACCGGGAGGGCCCTTACCTGCCTCCTCTGTGTCCGATCGGCGAAAGACTGCTCCGTGCCTGAGATCCAGGCAGGAGCAGTCAAGCGCCGATAACACTGATCACAGGTGTGTTAATACACGCCTGTGATCTGTGTAGAAGATCAGTGTGTGCAGTGTTGTAGGTCCCTATGGGACCTATAACACTGCAAAAAAATTTTTAAAAAAAAGTGTTAATAAAGGTCATTTAACCCCTTCCCTAATAAAAGTTTGAATCACCCCCCTTTTCCCATAAAAAAAAATAAGTGTAAAAAAATAAATAAACGTAAGTGGTATCGCCGCGTGCGTAAATGTACGAACTATAAAAATATATCATTAAACTGTACGGTCAATGGCGTACGCGCAAAAAAAATTCCAAAGTCAAAAAAAGCGAATTTTTGGTCACTTTTTATACCATTAAAAAATGAATAAAAAGTGATCAAAAAGTCCGATCAAAACAAAAATCATACCGATAAAAACTTCAGATCACGGCGCAAAAAATTAGTCCTCATACAGCCCTGTACGTGGAAAAATAAAAAAGTTATAGGGGTCAGAAGATGACATTTTTAAACGTATACATTTTCCTGCATGTTATGATTTTTTCCAGAAGTGCGACAAAATCAAACCTCTATCAGTAGGGTATCATTTTAACCGTATGGACCTACAGAATAATAAGGTGTAATTTTTACCGAAATATGCACTGCGTAGAAACGGAAGCCCCCAAAAGTTACAAAATGGCATTTTTTCTTCGATTTTGTCGCACAATGATTTTTTTTTTCCGTTTCGCCGTGCATTTTTGGGTAAAATGACTAATGTCACTGCAAAGTAGAATTGGCGACGCAAAAAATAAGCCATAATATGGATTTTTAGGTGGAAAATTGAAAGGGTTATGATTTTTAAAAGGTAAGGAGGAAAAAACGAAAGTGCAAAAAACGGAAAAACCCTGAGTCCTTAAGGGGTTAAACTTAGTAGAGGAACAAGGAAGGGCTGCCCCCTCTCACCCTCTTTATTTTTAATTTATATTGAACCCCTAGCGGCTTGGATAAGAGATAACAATTTCTATGAGGGATTTGGAGTAAACGGAGAAATAAATAAGATTTTACTATTTGCAGATGATATTCTCCTTTTTGTAACTAGCCCACAAGAAAAAATACACCGGATCATGAAGCTGTTCGATGTATTTGGCCCGTTATCTGGGTTGGAGATAAACTGGAGTAAATCTACTCTGCTCCCCCTAGATGAAGATATGGGAGAGACGGTGGGAAGATTATCCGTGCTAAAAAAAACCTGAATGTTTCCCCTATTTGGGAGTAAAAATAGCAGCCACAAATGATAGGTTTGTGACTAACAATATATGCCCTCTGTTAAATAGTCTAGTGAAGAGAGTAGAAGTATGGATTAAAATGCCTTTCTCGATGTCAGAAAGGATGGCGATAGCAAAGATGGTGGTCCTTCCACAGATCCTGTTTTTCCTTAGTGCCTCGCCAATGTGGATCGGCAAGGGGTGGTTCCGGAAGATAGAAGTGATACTGGGCAGATTGCTATGGGGAAGGAAAAGGGTCCGTTTGAAGTACAGATATTTTATGGCCCCTGGAGATAGGGGGGGATTGCATATGCCCAACTTTCTTGTTTATTATTTGGCTGCGCAGTTGGTACGAGTCGTGAATTGGAGGAATTCTAGATATCTGGGGAAGATTGTGGTAGATAAGGAGAAAGAGAACATATATGAGGTGTTGGAATTAGATGATTATGAAGAGAATGGTTCCAATAGCACGGTGTTATTGCACAAATTTAGAAAAGTATGGGAAAGATTAAAGGAAGAATTACATATAGAAAATAGTTTTGGGTTTACACCTTTTGTGGGCTAACCATAAATTTAAAGAACTGGTGGATTGTGAGTCAACTTTTTGGGATAGTAAGGGTATAAAACGACTGGAACAAATATTTGATAAAGGACAACTTTTCTCATTTGATCACATAAAAAGGGTGTATGACATTAATGACAATGATTGGCTGTATTATTGGCAGGTTAGTCACGCAGTCCATTACACGATAAAGAGGTATATGTAACAGAGAAACACAATTTGATAGAAGCACTAATTCAAATAGAGCACTTTAAAAAAGGAATATCAATTTTGTATAAGAAATTAAATAAGATTATTGGAATAAGGGGGATTGATAGAATTAACCCCTTCCCGCAGAATGTCATATATAAACGCCGGGTTGTGCAGTGCGTTCGCGCATCCCGGCGTTTATAAATGACATGCAGTTAACCCGGCGATGCGCAGCATCGCACGGGTTAACTGGCAGAAGTCCCGCTGTTTCCAGCAGGGGACAACTTCTGCTTCACCCCCAGGACCATCAATTGATGGTCCTGGTCAGCGATCACTGTGATTGGTCCCTGTGGACCAATCACAGTGATCTGGGGTGAGAGTTCAGATCCCCCGCACTGCCCGCCCCTGGAAGTCGGGCAGAACGGGGGACGAAGGCTGCAGGGGCTCGCGGGGACCTGCGGCACACCTGCGGGGGGAACACGTGGGGACCGGCGGACTTACCTGATCCAGCGGCGGGACCGAGGAGCAGCGCGGGACCGGCCACGTGGACGAGCAGCGACGGGTAAGTATGTGGTCCTCAGAGGCAGCAGTGAAGATCTTCACTGCTGCTTCTAGGAGTCTGAAAACTACAACTCCCAGCATGCCTAGACAGCCTTTGGCTGTCTGGGCATGCTGGGAGTTGTAGTTTTGCAACATCTGGAGGGCCTCAGTTTGGAGACCATTGTATAATGGTCTCCAATCTGTGCTCTTCCAGCTGTTGCAAAACTACAACTCCCAGTATGCACTGACTGTCCAGGCATGCTGGGAGTTTTAGTTCAGCAACATCTGGCCCTTCAGATGTTGCCGAACTACAACTCCCAGCATGCCCTTCAGCTGTCTGGGCATACTGGGAGTTGTAGTTTTGCAACAACTGGAGACACACTGGTTGGGAAACATTGTCTGTTTCTAACTCAGTGTTCCCTAACCTGTGTGCCTCCAGCTGTTGCAAAACTATGACTCCCAGCATGCACTAACAGACCATGCATGCTGGGAGTTGTGGTTTTGCAGCAGCTGATGCAAGCCCCCCCCCCCCCCCCCCCCGCCCCGCCACCCCCCGTGAATGTACAGGGTACATTCACATGGGCGAGGCTTTTACAGTGGGTTTCTCGCATCTTGAGATGCAGCAAATTTTGCGCTGGGAAACTCGCTGTAATCCCCCGCCCATGTGACTGTACCCTAAAAACACTACACTACACTAACACAAAATAAAATAAAAAGTTAAAAACACTACATATACATATACCCTTACACAGCCCCCCTCCCCCAATAAGAACGTCCGGTACACCACTGTTTCCAAAGCAGAGCCTCCTCCAGCTGTTGAAAAACAACAACTCCCAGTATTGTCGGACAGCCGTTGACTGTCCAGGCATGCTGGGAGTTTTGCAACAGCTGGAGGCACCCTGTTTGGGAATCACTGGCGTAGAATACCCCTATGTCCACCCCTATGCAAATCCCTAATTTAGGCCTCAAATGCACATGGCGCTCTCACTTTGGAGCCCTGTCGTATTTCAGGGCAACAGTTTAGGGCGACATATGGGGTATCGCCGTACTCTGGAGAAATTGCGTTACAAGGTTTGGGGGGCTTTTTCTTCTTTAACCCTTCATGGAAAGGAAATGTTGGGGTCTACACCAGAATGTTAGTGTAAAATTTTTTTATTTTTTTACACTAACATGCTGATGTTGCCCTATACTTTACATTTTCACAAGAGGTAAAAGGGAAAAAAGCCCCCCAAAATTTGTAACGCAATTTCTCCCGACTACAGAGATACCCCATACGTGAGCGCAAAGTGCTCTGGGGGCGCACAACAAGGCCCAGAAGGGAGAGCGCACCATGTACATTTGAGGTGATTTGCACAGGGGTGGCTGATTGTTACAGCGGTTTTGACAAACGCAAAAAAAACAAAACCCCACATGTGACCCCATTTCGGAAACGACACCCCTCACGGAATGTAATGAGGGGTGCAGTGAGAATTTACCCCCCACAGGTGTCTGACGGATCTTTGGAACAGTGGTCCATGAAAATGAAAACTTGTACAGCCCACTGTTCCAAAGATCTGTCAGACACCAGTGGGGGGCAAATGCTCACTGTACCCCTTGTTACGTTCCTCAAGGGGTCTAGTTTCCAAAATGGTATGCCATGTGTGTTTTTTTTTTTGCTGTTCTGGCACCTTAGGGGCTTCCTAAATGCGACATGCCCCCCGAGCAAAATTTGCTCTCAAAAAGCCAAATATGACTCCTTCTCTTCTGAGCATTGTAGTTCGCCCATAGTGCACTTCAGGTCAACTTATGGGGTACCTCCATACTCAGAAGAGATGGGGTTACAAATTTTGGGGGGTATTTTCTGCTATTAACCCTTGCAAAAAGGTGAAATTAGGGGGGAAACACACATTTTAGTGGAAATTTTTTTTTTTTTTTTTACATATGCAAAAGTCATGAAACACCTGTGGGGTAATAAGGCTCACTTTATTCCTTATTACATTCCTCAAGGGGTCTAGTTTCCAAAATGGTATGCCATGTGGGTATTTTTTTGCTGTTCTGGCACCATAGGGGCTTCCTAAATGCGACATGCCCCCTGAGCAAAATTTGCTCTCAAAAAGCCAAATATGACTCCTTCTCTTCTGAGCATTGTAATTCACCCATAGTGCACTTCAGGTCAACTTATGGGGTACCTCCATACTCAGAAGAGAAGGGGTTACAAATATTGGGGGGTATTTCCTGCTATTGACCCTTGGAAAAATGTGAAATTTGGGGGGAAACACACATTTTAGTGAAAAAAAAAAATTTTTTTTTTACATATGCAAAAGTCGTGAAACACCTGTCGGGTATTAAGGCTCACTTTATTCCTTGTTACGTACCTCAAGGGGTCTAGTTTCCAAAATGGTATGCCATGTGAGGGTTTTTTTTGCTGTTCTGGCACCATAAGGGCTTCCTAAATGCAACATGCCCCCAAAAACCATTTCAGAAAAACGTACTCTCCAAAATCCCCTTATCGCTCTTTCCCTTCTGAGCCCTCTACTGCGCCCGCCGAACACTTTACATAGACATATGAGGTATGTGCTTACTCAAGAGAAATTGGGCTACAAATATAAGTATACATTTTCTCCTTTTACCCCTTGTAAAAATTTAAAAATTGGGTCTACAAGAACATGCGAGTGTAAAAAATGAAGATTGTGAATTTTCTCCTTCACTTTGCTTCTATTCCTGTGAAACACCTAAAGGGTTAAAATGATGACTGAATGTCATTTTGAATACTTTGGGGGGTGCAGTTTTTATAATGGGGTCTTTTGTGGGGTATTTCTAATATGAAGACCCTTCAAATCCACTTCAAACCTGAACTGGTCCCTGAAAAATAGTGAGTTTGAAAATTTTGTGAAAAATTGGAAAATTGCTGCTGAACTTTGAAGCCCTCTGGTGTCTTCCAAAAGTAAAAACTCGTCACTTTTATGATGCAGACATAAAGTAGACATATTGTATATGTGAATAAAAAATTTTTTTATTTGTAATATACATTTCCCTTACAAGCAGAGAGCTTCAAAGTTAGAAAAATGCTAAATTTTCAAATTTTTCATCAAATTTTGGGATTTTTCACAAGGAAAGGATGCAAGTTACCACAAAAATTTACCACCATGTTAAAGTAGAATATGTCACGAAAAAACAATCTCAGAATCAGAATGATAACTAAAAGCATTCCAGAGTTATTAATGTTTAAAGTGACAGTGGTCAGATGTGCAAAAAACGCTCCGGTCCTTAAGGCCAAAATTGGCTTGGTCCTGAAGGGGTTAAAGAAAAATGGTCTCTGATAGTGGGTACTGTGTCTGAAGATGATTGGGACATTATGGCCCAAAATATAAGTAAGGTTTCTCGTAATATGGAACATAAAATCACACAATTTAAGATATTACACAGGACCCACTATTCCGCGCTTCATTTATATAGGATGGGGGTGAAGACTACGTCACAGTGTGTTAAATGTGGTTTGGAGGAAGCGGATTATTTACATAACTTTTGGTCGTGTGAGAAGATATCTGTTTTCTGGGAATCTGTAATAAAAGAGGTAGAAATTAAAATTCCCGTGAAGGTACCTCGTACGATATAGTTTATACTGCTAGGAGCTATCGGTAATATGGGGAAATATGAGTGCTTGTTACATCGGACTCTGTTCTTCGCTAGACTGACCATACTAAGGAATTGGATATCCCCTAAAGAACCGCAGATAGAGGAATGGAAGGAAGGGTTAAAAACGATGAAAGATAAGGAGTTTAGATGGATGAGGTGTAAGCAGGGTCAAAGAGAATGTAGAAAGATTTGGAATGTATGGTAGACTTGAATCTAATTCATATTAAAATGTTTTTTTTTTCCCCCTCTCTCTGTGCCAGAAGGTGGGGTGGGGTATTAATAATGATTAGGTATACTTCTCGGATGTAAACAAGTATAAGTAAGGCTATTTGGCCTCTTTTTTGATTGGTGTTGTTATGTATATCTGAATCGTATACTGCAGTTTTGTACATTTTATATTTAACCCCTTAAGGACCGAGCCCTTTTTCACCTTAAGGACCGGAGCGTTTTTTGCAATTCTGACCACTGTCACTTTAAACATTAATAACTCTGGAATGCTTTTAGTTATCATTCTGATTCCGAGATTGTTTTTTCGTGACATATTCTACTTTAACTTAGTGGTAAAATTTTATGGTAACTTGCATCCTTTCTTGGTGAAAAATCACCAAATTTGATGAAAAAAATGAAAATTTTGCATTTTTCTAACTTTGAAGCTCTCTGCTTGTAAGGAAAATGGATATTCAAAATATATTTTTTTGGGGTTCACATATACAATATGTCTACTTTATGTTTGCATCATAAAATTTATGAGTTTTTACTTTTGGAAGACACCAGAGGGCTTCAAAGTTCAGCAGCAATTTTGAAATTTTTCACAAAATTTTCAAACTCGCTATTTTTCATGGACCAGTTCACGTTTGAAGTGGATTTGAAGGGCCTTCATATTAGAAATGCCCCATAAAAGACCCCATTATAAAAACTACACCCCCCAAAGTATTCAAAATGACATTCAGTAAGTGTATTAACCCTTTAGGTGTTTCACAGGAATAGCAGCAAAGTGAAGGAGAAAATTCAAAATCTTCATTTTTTACACTCGCATTTTCTTGTAGACCCAATTTTTGAAAGGGGTAAAAAGAAGAAAATTTTTACTTTTATTTGAAACCCAATTTCTCTTGAGTAAGCACATACCTCATATGTCTATGTTAATTGTTCAGCGGGCGCAGTAGAGGGCTCAGAAGGGAAGGAGCATCAAATGGTTTTTGGGGGGCATGTCACCTTTAGGAAGCCCCTATGGTGCCAGAACAGCAAAAAAACACACATGGCATACCATTTTGGAAACTAGACTCCTCAGGGAACGTAACAAGGGGTAAAGTGAACCTTAATACCCCACAGGTGTTTCACGACTTTAGCATATGTAAAAAAAATTATTTTTTTTTTACCTAAAATGCTTGGTTTACCAAAAATTTAACATTTTTAAAAAGTGTAATAGCAGAAAATACCCCCCAAAATTTGAAACCCAATTTCTCCCGATTCAGAAAACACCCCATATGGGGGTGAGAAGTGCTCTGCTGGCGCACTACAGGTCTCAGAAGAGAAGGAGTCACATTTGGCTTTTTGAAAGCAAATTTTGCTCTGGGGGCATGTCGCATTTAGGAAGCCCCTATGGTGCCAGGACAGCAAAAAAAAACAAAACACATGGCATACCATTTTGGAAACTAGACCCCTCGGGGAACGTAACAAGGGGTTAAGTGAACCTTTATACCCCACAGGTGTTTCATGACTTTTGTATATGTAAAAAAAAATTTTTTTTTTTACCTAAAATGCTTGTTTTCCCAAAAATTTTACATTTTTAAAAAGGGTAATAGCAAAAAATACCCCACAAAATTTGAAGCCCAATTTCTCCCGAGTACGGCGATACCCCATATGTGGCCCTAAACTGTTGCCTTGAAATACGACAGGGCTCCAAAGTGAGAGTGCCATGCGCATTTGAGGCCTAAATTAGGGATTGCATAGGGGTGGACATAGGGGTATTCTACGCCACTGATTCCCAAACAGGGGGCCTCCAGCTGTTGTAAAACTCCCAGCATGCCTGGACAGTCAGTGGCTATCTGGCAATACTGGGAGTAGTTGTTTTGCAACAGCTGGAGGCTCCGTTTTGGAAACAGTGGCGTACCAGACGTTTTTCATTTTTATTGGGGAGGGGAGGGGGGCTGTGTAGGGGTATGTGTATATGTAGTGTTTTTTACTTTTTATTTTATTTTGTGGTAGTGTAGTGTAGTGTTTTTAGGGTACAGTCACACGGGCGGGGGTTCACAGTAGTTTCTCGCTGGCAGTTTGAGCTGCGGCAGAAAATTTGACGCAGCTCAAACTTGCAGCCGGATACTTACTGTAATCCTCCGCCCATGTGAGTGTACCCTGTACGTTCACATTGGGGGGGGGGGGGGAACATCCAGCTGTTGCAAAACTACAACTCCCAGCATGGACGGTCTATCAGTGCATGCTGGGAGTTGTAGTTTTGCAACAGCTGGAGACACACAGGTTGTGAAACACAGAGTTTGGTAACAAACTCAGTGTTTTGCAACCAGTGTGCCTTCAGCTGTTGCAAAAGCTACAACCCCCAGCATGTACGGACAGCAGAAGGGCATGCTGGGTCTTGTAGTTATGCAACAGCCGGAGGCATACTACATTGGCTGGGGATGCTGGGGATTGTAGTTATTCAACAGCTGGAGACACACATGGTTTACTACTTAACTCAGTGTGCCTTCAGCTGTTGCAAAACTACAACTCTCAGCAGTCACCGACAGCCAACGGGCATGCTGGGAGTTGTAGTTATGCAACCACCAGATGCACCACTACAACTCCCAGCATGCACTTTAGCTGATTGTGCAAGCTGGGAGTTGTAGTTATACAACAGCTGAAGGTACACTTTTACATAGAAAGAATGTGCCTTCAGCTGTTGCAAAACTACAAGTCCCAGCATGCCCATAAGGGCATGCTGGGAGTTGTGGTGGTCTGCCTCCTGCTGTTGCACAACTACAGCTCCCAGCATGCCCTTGTTGCATGCTGGGAGCTGTTGCTAAGCAACAGCAGGAGGCTGTCACTCACCTCCTGCTGCTGCTCCACGATGCCGCCGCACAGGTCAGTCCCTCGTCGTCTCCGCCGCCGCCGCTGCTCCTGGGGCCCCGATCCCAACAGGGACGCCGGGGATCGGGGTCCCCAGCACCGGGGGTCGTCTTCCCGCACCCGCTCACGTCCTCCGGAAGAGGGGCGGAGCGGGTTGCGGGAGTGACACCCGCAGCAGGCGCCCTGATTGGTCGGCCGGTAATCCGGCCGACGAATCAGGGCGATCGTGAGGTGGCACCAGTGCCACCTCACCCCTGCTGGCAATGGCTGTTCGGGGCCGTCTCTGACGGCCCCGATCAGCCAGTAATTCCGGGTCATCGGGTCACTGGAGACCCGATTGACCCGGAATCTGCCGCAGATCGCTGGACTGAATTGTCCAGCGATCTGCGGCAATCGCCGACATGGGGGGACATAATGACCCCCCTGGGCGATATGCTGGGATGCCTGCTGAACGATTTCAGCAGGCATCCGGCTCCGGCTCCCCTCCGGCTCCCCTCCGGCTAGCGGTGGGGGCCGGAAATGCTCAGGGCGTATCCATACGCCCTCGGTCCTTAAGGACTTGGAAACGGGGGCGTATGGATACGCCCTATGTCCTTAAGGGGTTAAAAGAAATAAAAGATATTTATAAAAAAAAAAAAAAAAAAATGTTCATATATGCAGGACTCATTATAATATGACATTTCACAATATACACCTGTTAATTTTTTTTTAAATTTTCACCTCAAAATAGCCACCACTAGGGGTCGCCTGTCTTTTAGCCAGACAGACTAGTCTAGATTTTACATCATACTAGATACCGTCTGTAAAGCATACCGGTATCCAGTATAGGAGATTTCTATTGTGTATGCAAAACTACAGATAAAGGATGTGTGGACATGCTGGGAAGCTGTAGTTTTAACCCCTTAAGGACAATGGACGTACTCCTACGCCCCCGTTTCCGAGTCCTTAAGGACCGAGGACGTAGGAGTACGTCCTGTCCTTTCCCGGCCCCCTGCCGCTAGCCGGAGGGGAGCCGGTGCCCGATGCCTGCTGAAATCGTTCAGCAGGCATCGCGGCATATCGCCCAGGGGGGTCATTATGCCCTCCCATGTCGGCGATGGCCGCAGATCGCTGGACAATTCAGTCCAGCGATCTGCGGCGATTCCGGGTCAATCGGGTCTCCAGTGACCCGGAATTACTGGCTGATCGGGGCCGTCAGAGACTGGTGCCACCTCACGATCGCCCTGATTCGTCGGCCGGATTACCGGCCGACCAATCAGGGCACCTGCTGCGGGTGTCACTCCCGCACCCGCTCCGCCCCTCTTCCGGAGGACGTGAGCGGGTGCGGGACGTGCACCCCTGGTGCTGGGGACCCCGATCCCCGGCGTTAATGTTGGGATCGGGGCCCCAGGAGCGACGACGGCGGCGGGACTGACCTGTGCGGCGATCAAGCAGCAGCAGGAGGTGAGTGACAGCCTCCTGCTGTTGCTTAGAAACAGCTCCCAGCATGCAAAAAGGGCATGCTGGGAGCTGTAGTTATGCAACAGGAGGAGGCACACCACCACAACTCCCAGCATGCACTTATGGGCATGCTGGGACTTATGGTTTTGCAACAGCTGGAGGCACATTCTTTCTATGGAAAAGTGTACCTTCAGCTGTTGTGTAACTACAACTCCCAGCTTGCACAAACAGCTTAAGTGCATGCTGGGAGTTGTAGTGGTGCATCTGCTGGTTGCATAACTACAACTCCCAGCATGCCCGTTGGCTGTCGGTGACTGCTGAGAGTTGTAGTTTTGCAACAGCTGAAGGCACACTGAGTTAAGTAGCAAACCAGTGTGTCTCCCGCTGTTGCATAACTACAACACCCAGCATGCCCTTCCGCTGTCCGTACATGCTGGGGGTTGTAGCTTTTGCAACAGCTGAAGGCACACTGGTTGCAAAACACTGAGTTTGTTGCCAAACTCAGTGTTTCACAACCTGTGTGTCTCCAGCTGTTGCAAAACTACAACTCCCAGCATGCACTGATAGACCGTACATGCTGGGAGTTATAGTTTTGCAACAGCTGGATGTTCCCCCCCCCCCCCCCCCCCCCAATGTGAATGTACAGGGTACACTAACATGGGCGGAGGATTACAGTAAGTATCCGGCTGCAAGTTTGAGCTGCAGCTAATTTTCTGCTGCAGCTCAAGCTGCCAGCGAGAAACTACTGTGAACCCCCGCCCGTGTGACTGTATCCTAAAAACACTACACTACACTAACACACAATAAAATAAAAAGTAAAAAAACACTACATATACACATACCCCTACAATAAAAATGAAAAACGTCTGGTACGCCACCGTTTCCAAAACAGAGCCTCCAGCTGTTGCAAAACTACAACTCCCAGCATGCACTTATAGACCCTACATGCTGGGAGTTGTAGTTTTGCAACAGCTGGATGTCCCCCCCCCCCCCCCCCCCCAATGTGAACGTACAGGGTACACTCACATGGGCGGAGGATTACAGTAAGTATCCGGCTGCAAGTTTGAGCTGAGGCAAATTTTCTGCCGCTGCTCAAACTGCCAGCGAGAAACTACTGTGAACTACACTACACTAACACAAAATAAAATAAAAAGTAAAAAACACTACATATACACATACCCCTACACAGCCCCCCTCCCCTCCCCAATAAAAATGAAAAACGTCTGGTACGCCACTGTTTCCAAAACGGAGCCTCCAGCTGTTGCAAAACAACTACTCCCAGTATTACCAGATAGCCACTGACTCTCCAGGCATGCTGGGACTTTTACAACAGCTGGAGGCACCCTATTTGGGAATCACTGGCGTAGAATACCCCTATGTCCACCCCTATGCAATCCCTAATTTAGGCCTCAAATGCGCATGGCGCTCTCACTTTGGAGCCCTGTCGTATTTCAAGGCAACAGTTTAGGGTCACATATGGGGTATCGCCGTACTCGGGAGAAATTGTGTTACAAATTATGGGGGGTATTTTCTGCTATTACCCTTTTTAAAAATCTAAAATTTTTGGGAAACCAACATTTTAGGTAAAAATTATTTTTTTTTTTTTTACATATGCAAAAGTTGTGAATCACCTGTGGGGTATTAAGGTTCACATTACCCCTTGTTACGTTCCCCGAGGAGTCTAGTTTCCAAAATGGTATGCCATGTGGTTTTTTTTTTTTTGCTGTCCTGGCACCATAGGGGCTTCCTAAATGTGGCATGCCCCCAGAGCAAAATTTGCTTTCAAAAAGCCAAATGTGACTCCTTCTCTTCTGAGACCTGTAGTGCGCCAGCAGAGCACTTTTCACCCCCATATGGGGTGTTTTCTGAATCGGGAGAAATTGGGCTTCAAATTTTGGGGGGTATTTTCTGCTATTACCCTTTTTAAAAATGTAAAAATTTTGGGAAACCAAGCATTTTAGGTAAAAATTTTTTTTTTTTTTTAACATATGCAAAAGTCGGGAAACACCTGTAGGGTATTAAGGTTCACTTTACCCCTTTTTACGTTCCCCGAGGGGTCTGGTTTCCAAAATGGTATGCCATGTGTTTTTTTTTTTGTGGTTCTGGCACCATAGGGGCTTCCTAAATGCGGCATGCCCCCAGAGCAAAATTTGCTTTCAAAAAGCCAAATGTGACTCCTTCTCTTCTGAGACCTGTAGTGCGCCAGCAGAGCACTTCTCACCCCCATATGGGGTGTTTTCTGAATCGGGAGAAATTGGGCTTCAAATTTTGGGGGGTATTTTCTGCTATTACCCTTTTTAAAAATGTAACATTTTTGGGAAACCAAGCATTTTAGGTAAAACTTTTTTTTTTTTTTTTTTTTTTTACATATGCAAAAGTCGTGAATCACCTGTGGGGTATTAAGGTTCACTTTACCCCTTGTTACGTTCCCTGAGGGGTCTAGTTTCCAAAATGGTATGCCATGTGTTTTTTTTTTTGCTGTACTGGCACCATAGGGGCTTCCTAAAGGTGACATGCCCCCCAAAAACCATTTGTCGCTCCTTCCCTTCTGAGCCCTCTACTGCGCCCGCTGAACAATTAACATAGACATATGAGGTATGTCCTTACTCGAAAGAAATTGGGTTTCAAATACAAGTTAAAAATTTTCTCCTTTTTACCCCTTGCAAAAATTCAAAAATTGCGTTTACAAGAACATGCGATTGTAAAAAATGAAGATTGTGAATTTTCTCCTTCACTTTTCTGCTATTCCTGTGAAACACCTAAAGGGTTAATACACTTATTGAATGTCATTTTGAATACTTTGGGGGTTGTAGTTTTTATAATGGGGTCATTTATGGGGTATTTCTAATATGAAGACCCTTCAAATCCACTTCAAACCTGAACTGGTCCATGAAAAATAGCGAGTTTGAAAATTTTGTGAAAAATTTCCAAATTGCTGCTGAACTTTGAAGCCCTCTGGTGTCTTCCAAAAGTAAAAACTCATAAATTTTATGATGCAAACATAAAGTAGACATATTGTATATGTGAACCCAAAAATGTTTTATTTTGAATATCCATTTTCCTTACAAGCAGAGAGCTTCAAAGTTAGAAAAATGCAAAATTTTCAAATTTTTCATCAAATTTTGGGATTTTTCACCAAGAAAGGATGCAAGTTACCATAAAATTTTACCACTAAGTTAAAGTAGAATATGTCACGAAAAAACAATCTCGGAATCAGAATGATAACTAAAAGCATTCCAGAGTTATTAATGTTTAAAGTGACAGTGGTCAGAATTGCAAAAAACGCTCTGGTCCTTAAGGTGTAAAATGGCCTGGTCCTTAACCTGTTAAGGACATAGGACGTTCTCTAACGTCCCCACTACCTGGGCTTTAATGCCCAAGGACGTTAGAGAACGTCCTGTTGTATTTCCGATCTCTGCCGCTCGCCGGGCAGAGATCGGAACTGGATGCCTGCTGAAATCCTTCAGCAGGCATCCAGGGCAAACGCCGAGGGGGGCCATGCAGGGGGAAATCGCCCTTGCGATCTGCGGCGATACCGGGCTGATCGGGTCTCTGGGACCCGACCGCCCGGTAATTTCGCATGATCCCGACTGTCACAGACAGCCAGGACCATGCTGAAGTATCGGAGCGAGGTGGCAAGCCTGCCACCTCCTCCGATCCCCTGCGATCCGTCGGTTAACTAACCGACCAATCGCAGGAGGGGGGGCGGTTACTTCCTCCCGTCCTGCCCGGCCCCTTGAAGTCCGGAGAGGACGGGAGGAAGACCGGAGGACGCGGCGGGGGACGGGGGAGTGCTGGGGACCGGCCCCGGTACTTACCTCGTCCCTGAAGACCCGGATCCCGGCGAGGAAGATGGCGGCGGCGGCGACAGGTGAGAATATCTTCAGCCGCGGTCGGGCCCTTTACAGCAATGCATGTCGCCGTAAAGCGACATGCATTGCTGTATTGGGACCCTGTAAACTACAACTCCCAGCATGCCCAGACAGCCCTTGGCGTCTGGGCATGCTGGGAGTTGCAGTTTTGCAACATCTGGAGGTCCACAGTTTGGAGACCACTGTGCCCTTCCAGATGTTGCAAAACTACACATCCTCAGCATGCCCTTACTGTCCAGGCATGCTGGGAGTTGTAGTTATGTAACATCTGGCCCTTCAGATGTTGCAGAACTACAACTCCCAGCATGCCTGGACAGTTTTGGCATACTGGAAGTTGTAGTTTTGCAACATCTGGAAGGGCACAGATTGGGAACCACTGTATTAGTGGTCTGCAAACTGTAGTCCTCCAGATGTTGCAAAACTACAACTCCCAGCATGCTGGGAGTTGTAGTTCGGCAACGTCTGGCTCTAAAGATGTTGCTGAACTACTACTCCCAGCATGCCTGAGAATGCTGGGAGTTGTGGTTTTGCAACAACTGGAGGCACACTGGTTGGGAAACATTGTCTGTTTCCTAACTCAGTGTTTCCCAACCGTGTGCCTCCAGCTGTTGCAAAACTATAACTACCAGCATGCACTGATAAACTGTGCATGCTGGGAGTTGTAGTTTTGTAACAGCTGGAGGTCCCCCCCCCTGTGAATGTACAGGGTACATTCACATGGGCAGGGGGCTTACAGTGAGTATCAGGCTGCAAGTTTGCGATGCAGCAAATTTTGCGCGGCAGCTCAAACTCGCAGCGGGAAGTCGCTGTAATCCCCCGCCCGTGTGACTGTACCCTAAAAACACTACACTACACTACCACAAAATAAAATAAAAAGTAAAAAACACTACATATACACATACCCCTACACAGCCCCCCTCTCCTCCCAATAAAAATGAAAAACGTCCGGTACGCCACATTTTCCAAAATGGAGCCTCCAGCTGTTGCAAAACAACAACTCCCAGTATTGCTGGACAGCCGTTGACTGTCCAAGCATGCTGGGAGTTTTGCAACAGCTGGAGGCACCCTGTTTGGGAATCACTGGCGTAGAATACCCCTATGTCCACCCCTATGCAAGTCCCTAATTCAGGCCTCAAATGCGAATGGCGCTCTCACTTCGGAGCCCTGTCGTATTTCAAGGCAACAGTTTAGGGCCACATATGGGGTATCGCCGTACTCGGGAGAAATTGTGTTACAAATTTTGGGGGGATTTTTCTCCTTTAACCCCTTATGAAAAGGTGAAGTTGGGGTCTACAACAGCGTGTTAGTGTAAAAAAATAAATTTTTTACACTAACACGCTGGTGTTGCCCTTTACTTTTCATTTTGACAAGAGGTAAAAGGGAAAAACGCCCCCCAAAATTTGTAATGCAATTTCTCCCGAGTACGGAGATACCCCATAAGTGGGCGCAAACTTCTCTGGGGGCGCACAACAAGGCCCAGAAGGGAGAGTGCACCATGTACATATGAGGTGATTTGCACAGGGGTGGCTGATTGTTACAGCGGTTTTGACAAACGCAAAAAAAAAAAAAACCCCACATGTGACCCCATTTCGGAAACTACACCCCTCACGGAATGTAATGAGGGGTGCAGTGAGAATTTACACCCCACAGGTGTCTGACAGATCTTTGGAAGAGTGGGCTGTGCAAATTAAAAATTTTGTACAGCCCACTGTTCCAAAGTTCTGACAGACACCAGTGGGGGGTAAAAGCTCACTGTACACCTTGTTACGTTCCTCAAGGGGTCTAGTTTCCAAAATGGTATGCCATGTGGGGGTTATTTTGCTGTCCTGGCACCATAGGGGCTTCCTAAATGCGACATGCCCCCCCGAGCAAAATTTGCTCTCCAAAAGCTAAATATGACTCCTTCTCTTCTGAGCATTGTAGTTCGCCCGTAGTGCACTTCAGGTCCACTTATGGGGTACCTTCATACTCAGAAGAGATGGGGTTACAAATTTTGGGGGGTATTTTCTGCTATTAACCCTTGCAAAAATGTGAAATTTGGGGGGAAACACACATTTTAGTGAAAAAAAATATATATTTTTTTACATATGCAAAAGTCGTGAAACCCCTGTAGGGTATTAAGGCTCACTTTATTCCTTGTTACGTTCATCAAGGGGTCTAGTTTCCAAAATGGTATGCCATGTGAGGGTTTTTTGCTGTTGTGGCACCATAGGGGCTTCCTAAATGCGACATGCCCCCCAACCAAAATTTGCTCTCCAAAAGCCAAATATGACTCCTTCTCTTTTGAGCATTGTAGTTCGCCCGTAGTGCACTTCAGGTCCACTTATGGGGTACCTCCATACTCAGAAGAGATGGGGTTACAAATTTTGGGGGGTATTTTCTGCTATTAACCCTTGCAAAAATGTGAAATTTGGGGGGAAACACACATTTTAGTGAAAATTTTTTTTTTTTTTTTTTACATATGCAAAAGTCGTGAAACACCTGTGGGGTATTAAGGTTCACTTTACCCCTTGTTACGTTTCCCAAGGGGTCTAGTTTCCAAAATGGTATGCCATGTGGGGATTTTTTGCTGTTCTGGTACCATAGGGGCTTCCTAAATGTAACATGCCCCCCAAAAACCATTTCAGAAAAACGTACTCTCCAAAATTCCCTTGTCGCTCCTTCGCTTCTGAGCCCTCTACTGCGCCCGCCGAACACTTTACATAGACATATGAGGTATGTGCTTACTCGAGAGAAATTGGGCTACAAATATAAGTATAAATTTTCTCTTTTTACCCCTTTCAAAAATTGGGTCTACAAGAACATGCGAGTGTAAAAAATGAAGATGGTGAATTTTCTCCTTCACTTTGCTGCTATTCCTGTGAAACACCTTAAGGGTTAAAACGCTGACTGAATGTCATTTTGAATACTTTGGGGGGTGCAGTTTTTATAATGGGGTCATTTGTGGGGTATTTCTAATATGAAGACCCTTCAAATCCACTTCAAACCTGAACTGGTCCCTGAAAAATAGTGAGTTTGAAAATTTTGTGAAAAATTGGAAAATTGCTGCTGAACTTTGAAGCCCTCTGGTGTCTTCCAAAAGTAAAAACTCATTAATTTTATGATGCAAACATAAAGTAGACATATTGTATTTGTGAATAAATTTTTTTTTTATTTGGAATATCCATTTTCCTTACAAGCAGAGAGCTTCAAAGTTCGAAAAATGCAAAATTTTCAATTTTTTCAGCAAATTTTGAAATTTTTCACTATGATACGATGCAAGTATCGACAAAATTTTTACCAATAACATAAAGTAGAATATGTCACGAAAAAACAATCTCGGAATCAGAATGATAGGTAAAAGCATTCTAGAGTTATTAATGTTTAAAGTGACAGTGGTCAGATGTTCAAAAAACGCTCCGGTCCTAAGGTGTAAAATGGCCTGGTCCTTAAGGGGTTAAGGGGTTAAAACAGCTGGAGGCAACACTGCTCTAACACAGTTATTTACAAACATTGCAGCTTCAGTTTTTACTAAACTAACTAACTCCCAGCTGAAATAGTCAAAGCTTTCTCTGACTCCTGAATGACAAAGAAGTTGATCGGACATTCAGGAGTCTGTGAAAGATAAATGACACACATAGTGACAGCTATGCTGATTAGCATCCAGCTTTGCTAGGAGAAGATAAAACAGATAGAACATGTATTCATAAAAATGCTGTACTTTTATCTAAAAAATCCTTGCACTCATTTTTTTATAGATCTATTCTTATATTTATACATTTTATCCTGTTATGAATTCACCATAATGTCTTCTGATTACTGCAGGCAAGCTCCAAGTATCTTCCTCTTACACATGACACAGCATAAAACCAGAGAGGAAAGGGTTACAGAGTAGAGAGTACTGATTGGCTGACTGCACAGGCTTGCTCCTGTGAGGGAGACAGACTGACACGCCCCCTCCAGCCTGCACAATGAAAAAGTAACTCGCCAGCAGATAAATGCTTATATCTCTGGATATATAGATCCGAGACACATAAAAATTATATGCACATGATCAGGATTGGGTCCTGAATAACATATCACTTTTTTTCTTTTTTTTTTGCACTATGACAGGTACGCTTTAACCCCTTAAGGACCAAGGACGTACCGGTACGTCCTTGGTCCTGCTCTCCTGATATAACGCAGGGTTACACAGTAACCCCGCGTCATATCACGGCGGGCCCGGCGTCATAGTGAAGCCGGGACCCGCCTCTAATAGCGCGCAGCGCCGATCGTGGCGCCGCGCGCTATTAACCCTTTAGCCGCACGCTCAGAGCTGAGCCGCGCGGCTAAAAGCGAAAGTTGCCGGCTAGCTCAGTCGGGCTGTTCGGGATCGCCGCGGCGAAATCGCGGCATCCCGAACAGCTTACAGGACAGCGGGAGGGCCCCTACCTGCCTCCTCGCTGTCCAATCGCCGAATGACTGCTCAGTGCCTGAGATCCAGGCATGAGCAGTCATGCGGCAGAATCGTCGATCACTGGTTTCCTATGAGAAACCAGTGATCAATGATGATCAGTGTGTGCAGTGTTATAGGTCCCTGATGATCAGTGTGTGCAGTGTTATAGGTCCCTGATGATCAGTGTGTGCAGTGTTATAGGTCCCTATGGGACCTATAACACTGCAAAAAAAAAAGTGAAAAAAAAAAAAAGTGAATAAAGATCATTTAACTCCTCCCCTATTAAAAGTTTGAATCACCCCCCTTTTCCCATAAAAAAAAGTGTATCACCGCGTGCGGAAATGTCCGAATTATAAAAATATATCATTAATGAAACCGCTCGGTCAATGGCGTGCGTGCAAAAAAATTCCAAAGTCCAAAATAGTGCATTTTTGGTCACTTTTTATATAATTTAAAAATGAATAAAAAGCGATCAATAAGTCCAATCAATGCAAAAATGGTACCGTTAAAAACTTCAGATCACGGCGCAAAAAATGAGCCCTCATACTGCCCCATACACGGAAAAATAAAAAAGTTATAGGGGTCAGAAGATGACAATTTTAAACGTATTAATTTTCCTTCATGTAGTTATGATTTTTTCAAGTATAGTTCAGAAAAATCCAGTTCGCTCCACCAATGCGCCCCCGACACGGATCCGCACCCAGCCCGGTGCTCGCGAATAGAGGTTACACTAAACGTACTTTATCCAGAGCCAAAACTATTGTTGCTAAAAAGGACCGTTCTCGTCTAATTTCTCCACCTATTAACTGTTCACAACACAGTCGCTCTAACTTTCAGAACAAACCGGTCATAGCACTCACTTATTCTCCCCAATTTACACAGGTCAAGAACATTATCAATAGACACCTCCATTTCCTGAGACAGGATGAAACTGTAGCAAAAATATTATCTAAAGGTTGTCACATAGTCCCAAAAAAGGCAAAAACCCTGGGAGATATTCTTTCCCCTAGCTTGGTATTGTCCAACACAGTTAATAGAAATAACTGGTTGAGTAATAGAGGATTTTTTAAATGTGGCGGTAGGATTTGTAGAACTTGTAATTATGCTAAATTATGCACACAATTTTCCAATGCAGAGCAAACCAAAAATTATCAGATAAAAGATTATATTAATTGTAACCACCACAATGTAGTCTATGTCATTGAGTGTTCGCAGTGCCAACTTAAATACGTAGGCTCCACTTCTAGGAAACTTAGGGTCAGAGCGCTGGAACATCTCAATGACATAACCAGCAATGCCGTAAGAAACCGATCGGCAGCATCTTTACATTTTAAAACTGTACATGGTGGCCACATTAACTATTTTCAAATTTATGCTATAGAACGTGTTCACATAGGACCCCGTGGTGGTTGTGTGCGGCGAAAATTGTTGGAACGTGAGGCATTTTGGCAATTCACTTTGGGCACCAGTGCACCCAAAGGTCTGAATTTAAAGAGAGAATTGCTGTTCCATTATTAGCGCCGCAGTCACACACACACGTTTGTTCCATTTTCACAGCGGATTATAACTGGTGTACATTTTATGTTTTTTTTTCATATCACCATGTTGTTTTCCTGTGTTGTACAAGCCATTTGTGCAAAATTGCATATTAGTGTATTGTTTTTAGCTTCTTGTACTTTTACTAACATTTTGTCCATGTTTTGTATTAGTATCCTCCTCTGCACTGTTGTCAGCGGTCCAAGTGTAGTTTAATTGGTGGTTAACTCTCCACCCACTACCTGGTCGGTATTTAACTGACACCTGTGCAGATGGATGACATCACTGACGAAGGGCGCATGCGCCTGAAACGCGTCTGTTCTGCTGGTTGCTTTTACTGCTTTTACTGTGAGTTCTAATAAAGTCTGGATTTCTATTGACCCACGCTGGATCATCTCCTCTTCTTGTTTGAGTTATGATTTTTTCCAGAAGTCCGACAAAATCAAACCTATATAAGTAGGGTATCATTTTAATCGTGTGGACCTACAGAATAAAGATAAGGTGTAATTTTTACCGAAAAATGTACTACGTAGAAACGGAAGCCCCCAAAACTGCGTTTTTTTTTTTCAATTTTGTCGCACAATGATTTTTTTTTTCCGTTTCACCGTAGATTTTTGGGCAAAATGACTGATGTCATTACAAAGTAGAATCGGTGCCGCAAAAAATAAGCCATCATATGGATTTTTAGGTGCAAAATTTAAAGAGTTATGATTTTTTTAAAGGCAAGGAGCAAAAAACGAAAATGCAAAAACGGAAACCCTCCCGGTCCTTAAGGGGTTAAAGAAAAGGAAAGGATTAATAAACACATTTTGGTAATGGCACGTCTGAGCTATCAAAATATAATGTTAATGATCCTGTATATTGAACTGTGTAAGGGTTTAAAAAAAATGGCTGTGTTCTTAACCCCTTAAGGACGCAGCCCTTTTTCACCTTAAGGACTGAGCACTTTTTCGCAATTATGACCACCGTCACTTTACAAATTAATAAGGCGAAAACGCTTTTACCGAATATTCTGATTCTGAGATTGTTTTTTCGTGACATATTCTACTTTATTTTGGTGGTAAATTTTCGGCGTTACTTGCATCCTTTTTTGGTGAAAAATCCCAAAATTTCATGAAAATTTTGAAAATTTAGCATTTTTCTAACTTTAAAGCTCTCTAATTGTAAGGAAAATAGATATTCCAAATAAATTTTATTTTTCTTCACAAACACAATATGTCCACTTTATGTTGGTATCATAAAATGGACATACTTTTGCTTTTTGAAAAAATTAGAGGGCTTCAAAGTAGAGCAGCAATTTTCAAAAATGTCATGAAAATTGCTAAATCTGAAGGGACAGATGTTACAGAACTACAACTCCCAGCATGCCTGGGCAGTCGAGGCATGCTGAGAGTTGTAGTTTGGCAACATCTGGAGGGCTACTGTTTGGGCACCACTGTAACAGTGGTCTCCAAACTGTGACCCTCCAGATGTTGCAAAACTACAACGCCCAGACAGCCTTTGGCTCTCTGGGCATGCTGGGAGTTGCAGTTTGGCCCCCCTAGTGGTTGCCACAGTAAAGATCGATTTACTTTCACTTTCAATTCCCCCCCCCCACTGTGGATTCCCTACCTGATAAGGATCCTGCAGGCTCCAGCGAAGATCCCAGGTCCCCAGGCATCTTCTCCTGCAGGTACGGCCTCCATCTTCTTTCCAGAGCCCCTTGACTTCCAGGGGCGGGCAGAACGGGGGTTGCCATGGCAACCCCCTGTCCTGCGCTGCCATTGGTCAGAACTCCGTTCTGAGTAATGGCAGGGGATAGGAGGAGATCGCAGCTTTGCGATCTCACTCCAATCCTTTAGGCTGATCGGGGTTGTTGCTGACAACTCCGATCAGCCCTATTTTCCGGGTGATCGGGTCACCAGAGACCCGATCAGCCCGGAATTGGAGAAAATCGCATGTCTGAATTGATATGCGATTTTCTCCGATCGCCGACATGGGGGGGGGTCTCAGGACCCCCCTGGGCGATGTGCCAGGGTGCCTGCTGAATGATTTCAGCAGGCATCCGGCTCCGGTCCCCAACCGGCTAGCGGTGGGGACCGGAATTCCCAAGGGCGTATGGATACGCCCTGCGTCCTTAAGGACTCGGAATGCAGGGCGTATCCATACGCCCTGCGTCCTTAAGAGGTTAAAGGAGATATGCAGCGCACAACAATTGCTTTTCCCATACAGCAGAAACAAGTTATATAACTTTCCAATATACTTGTGTGGTGTCCTGCTACCGTATTACATACGTTACCTTGTGGTGAGGTCCCCAAAGTCAGAGTCCATAGGAACAGTGGGGGTCCTCTTCCTTAGTTAACCCCTCGTCACCCCTCAGTTAGCTAGAATTTATGTATATATAAATGTAAAGCTGTTTATTTAATAGGACCTGCTGGTCATGTGACCGGTTTACAGAACTCTCTGGTTTTGCTAAAGGACCTTTTGGTGCTTCTAGTCAGGTGATCACCCACAATCCACTGTAACGGTGAGTGACAGCTGATATGGACCAATCCAAAACGGCCAGCCCCTGCCTATATAAGGGAGCTTAGCCATTTTGTCTGAGCTCTTTTTCCTGCGCTGCCAAGCAAGCAGCATCATTGCACTCTTGTTCCTGTGCTGCCAAGCAAGCAGCATCATTGCTCTTGGGTTGCTGACTCTGGACAAGGTAGGACTTCCACAGCTTACAAGACAATTACTAGGCCTAGGCCTGCGCTAGAGACGGATAATTCTTACAAATCCCCGCTATCTCCGCAAGATCTCTGGACCTAATCTAACCCCTAAATCCAGCGGATCTATGCGAGTACAATCCTCCTAATCCTGAGAACTTTCTGGTCCTAAGCAACTGTTAGTCACTGCTGTGCTGTCTATATAGATTCTGTTATCGATACTGCATGTACAGAAAATCTTCAGTAAAGTTCCTGCAAGTTTTAAGTTCAGCACTGCTGTGGACAATCCATTTATTTTACACTCACCTATTGCTCTTGGGAAGGGTGGCGATAGGCCCAGCATCACTACAGACATTTAACCCCCACCCTGGCATCACGAGTGACAAGGGTTAACGGTGCCCTTTATTATACAGAACCGCATCACCCCAATTACCCGACATCACCCCACAAGGCTTTCCACACCGTGCTTTACCACGCTTGCATATTTCTGTCTTTCACTGTTCATCTGTAATTCCTTCCTGAGCTGTGTACAGGAAGCTCAGTTGTTCTTCCAGCTACTGTGACTTTCGAGCTCATAGAGCTGCATTACGCAGCCATATTAAGCTCGGAACGTCACTATTGCCCACAATGCACCAGGAGGGTTTTCTCCCTCCCGTCCCCCTCCTGTTCCAGCCTGAAGAGCCGCCCCATATAAATATTCATTTGGCCATCCCTGATAGGATGAGCTTTGCAGCCTCCTGTGTGGCCACTGTAAACCCCCCCTCCCCCAGTCAGCCAGCCAGCTCCGAAAAACCCGATCGCCACCGGCATTCTTTATGCTAGTATAGCAGGTGCAGTGGTCTGCAATCTATGTGTCTCCAGCGGTGGCATAACTACTACTCCTAAATTCCCGGATCGGGATCGGGTTTTTCGGAGAAGATCACGATCCTCTCCGGCATTCTTTATGCTATTATAGCATGCACAGTGGTCTCCAAACTATGTGTCCCCAGCATTGGCAAAACTACTACTCCAACATGCCCGGACAGACTTTGACTTATAGTTTTGCCACTGCTGGACACACAACACTGTCCCCTGTGCGCCCCCCCCCATGCCCTTATCAAGCAGGGAAGCGAATGGCATCAGCCTGCTGACTCCCGGTGGGTGAATCTCTGCAGCGCCAGCCAAATTCCCCACCAGGAGCCCCAGCTGGTCACATGTCCAGGCAGAGATTCCTTCCCCACTGGCTGGTGGGTGAGCGCTGATGCCGCCCGCTTCCCTGCCTGATAAGTGAAGATCCCAGGGGATCTCAGGAGTGAGATAGTAGCATAGTTCATAAGGTTGAAAGAAGACCAGAGTAAATCAAGTTCAGTGTATAACCCTAATGAGTCCCTACAGAGGAAGGCAAAAAACCCTAATACTAGAGGTAAAAATTCCTCCCCGCTGCGATCTGTCCCTCTGTGCTGGTACTACAACTCCCATCATGGGAGTTTTAGTACAAGCGCTGCAGCAGACTCCTTGCAGCGGAGGGATGTGCAGGAGCCATTCCTGTCGCCCCTCAGTGTTGCAGTGATACTACTACCACCACCATTATGGACCAAAATCTGGTCCATGATGGTGGTTGTAGTAACACCACAATGCTGAGGGATGTCAGGAATGGCTCCTGCACATCCCTCCACTGCGGGAGTCTGTTGCAGTGCTTGTACTACAACTCCCATGATCAGAGTTGTAGTACCAGTGCAGAAGGACAACTCCCATCATTCCCAGATATCATTTGCCTGTCTGGAAATGATGGGAGATGTAGTTTAGCAACAGCTGGTGGCTGTACCTCTGTGTTGGTACTATTACTTCCATCATGTTTGGAATTACTGTTGTTTTTATTGGCGTTCTCCCCAGGGGAGATCGCCCAATATGTACTTACCTTTTTTTTCCGTATTTTTCTTTTCTTCTCATTTCAGATACGTGTATGCAGAGGACTACTTCAGATTCAGTGGACTATGTCGATGACCAGCGGTCTCTTTTTATATTTTTTATATTTTAATAAAATGGTAAACGAGGGCTTGTCGGGGAGTGTTTGTGGAATAAAAAAAATTTAAAACATGGGTTATGTTTATTTTATTTATTTTACAGGCTTAGTAGTGGAAGCCGTCTTATAGACTGAGTCCATTACTAAGCCGGGCTTAGGGTTAGCACCAAAACCAGCAAGCGCTAACCCCCAACTATTACCCCGGTACCCACCGCCCCAGAAGTGCCGGGAAGACGCCCGGAGTGTCAAATATGGCGCTCTTGGGCCTATTCGGTGACAAGCTGGTGTTATTTAGGCTGCGGAGGGCCAGAAACAATGGTCCTCACCCACCCTGGTAACATCAGGCTGTTGCTGTTTGGTTGGTATCTGGCTGATACTGATAATACGGGGAACCACACACATGTTTTTTTTTTTTTTTTTATTGTTTAAAAAGATTTATACATACATTTTGAGTTTCCATTATTTCATTCTCAGCCAGATACCAACCAAACAGCAACAGCCTGACGTTACTAGGGTGAGGGATGACCATTGTTACTAGCCCTCCCCGGCCTAAATACTGGCTGTGGCTACCAGGGTAATAATTGAGGGGTTAGTGCCAGCTGGTTTTGGGGCTAATGCTAAGCCCTGGCTTAGTAATGGACTCACTCTATAAGAAGACTTAAACTACTAAGCCTGTAAAATAAAGAAAGAAAACACAACACGTGTTTAAAAAATTGTTTTATTCCAAAAACACTCCCCCACAAGCCCTCTTTAACCATTTTATTAAAAGATAAAAAAAAAAAATACTGGTTATCGACATAGTCCCCTAATCTGAAGTAGTCCTCCGCATTCACGTATCTGAAGATATACCTGAAAAATGGGTTATTACAATTTATAAATAGAACAAAGGAAAGTGCTCCATTGTGTGATAGCATCATGTAAATTAACAGAATTTCAAGTTCTCGCCAGTGGTTGTTGTACTGAGCCATATACAACAATGGTAAAAGCTTCTAAGGCAGTATTAGCTAGGATCCAGCAGCCACTCCTAAGGCAAATTCAGCAACCACTCAAACACCTCCAAGGAAATCTCAGGACCAAGCAAGGCGCATGGATCTCGTTGAGGGATAAGATAGTTTATTACCCACAGTGCAACGCATTTCGTGGAAGACCGCTTCATCAGGCATATTGGGAACAGAAAGGGTGCATGGTATTTGTACAACACCATTTAACCCTTAAATAGACAGTACATCAAGAGTAACAAAATATAATACAAATACAAAGATATATGCATAGCAAATTAAAAAGTGTATCCAAACAAGAATTCACCATAAATAGACAAATGTACACCTAGAAAATATAATATAATATATATTAAAAATAAAACATATAAAAACGCCAAATGCTACCTTGCGTCTTCAATGGATTCATTAAGACCACACAGAAAGAGCATATCCAACAGGACTCTCTATTAATCGATTTCTGAAATCTGTTGTGTACATGAGAAGGGATCGTTTCTATGATTACCAGATTTAACTTCTTAAGGACCAAGGACGTACTGGTACATCCTGAGTCCTTTCCCTTTCTATAACGCACATCATAGCGGGTCGGGCCTGGCGTCTAACAACGGCCAGGACCCGTGGCTAATCGTGCGGCAGTGATCGCGGTACTGCGCGCTATTAACCCTTTAGATGCGGCGTTCAAAGTTGAACGGCGCGTCTAAAATGAAAGTGAAACCATGCCGGTTAGCTCAGGGAAATCGCGGCATCCCGAACCGCTTACAGGACAGCCGAAGGGTCCCTACCTGCCTCCTCGCTGTCCGATCGCCGAATGACTGCTCAGTGCCTGAGATCCAGGCATGAGCAGTCAAGCGGCAGAATCATCGATCACTGGTTTCCTATGAGAAACTAGTGATCAATGTAAAAGATCAGTGTGTGCAGTGGGAGCTATAACACTGCAAATAATAAGTGAAAAAAAAGTGAATAAAGATCATTTAACACCTCCCCTATTAAAAGTTTGAATCGCCCCCCTTTTCCCATTTAAAAAAAAAAACTGTGTAAAAAAATAAATAAATAAATAAACATGTGGTATCGTCGCGTGCAGAAATGTCCGAATTATAAAAATATATCATTAATTTAACCGCACGGTCAATGGCGTACGCGCCAAAAAAATTCCAAAGTCCAAAATAGTGTATTTTTGGTCACTTTTTTATATCATGAAAAAATGAATAAAAAGTGATCAACAAGTCCTATCAATACATAAATGGTACCGCTAAAAACTTCAGCTCACGGCGCAAAAAATGAGCCGCATACCGACCCATAAGCGGTAAAATAAAAGTTATAGGGGTCAGAAGATGACCATTTTAAACGTATACATTTTCTTGCATGTAGTTATGATTTTTTTTCAGAAGTACGACAAAATCAAACCAATATAAATAGGGTATCATTTTAATCGTATGGACCTACCTACTACTAAAGTGTCATTTTTTACCGAAAAATTTACTGCGTAGAAACAGAAGCCCCCAAAAGTTTCAAAATGGCGTGTTTTTTTTTTCCAATTTTGTCTCACAATGATTTTTTGTCGATACTTGCATCATTTCTTGGTGAAAAATTCCCAAATTTGATGAAAAATTTGAAAATTTTGCATTTTTCTGACTTTGAAGCTCTCTGCTTGTAAGGAAAATAGACATACCAAATAAATTTATATATTGATTCACATATACAATATGTCTACTTTATGTTGGCATCATAAAGTTTGCATGTTTTTTCTTTTGGAAGACATCAGATGCCTTCAAAGTTCAGCAGCAATTTTGCAATTTATCGCGAAATGTTCTAAATTAGAATTTTTCAGGGACTAGTTCAGGTTTGAAGGGGATTTGAAGGGTCTTCATATTAGAAATACCCCATAAATGACCCCATTATAAAAACTGCACCCCTCAAAGTATTCAAAATGACATTCAGTAAGTGTGTTAACCCTTTTGGTGTTTCACAGGAATAGCAGCAAAGTGAAGGAGAAAATTCAAAATCTTCATTTTTTACACTCTCATGTTCTTGTAGACCCAGTTTTTGAATTTTTACAATGGGTAAAAGGAGAAAAATCCTCTCGAAATTTGTAACCCAATTTCTCTTGAGTAAGAAAATACCTCATATGTAGATGTAAAGTGTTCGGTGGGCGCAGTAGAGGGCTCAGAAGGGAAGGAGCAACAATGGGATTTTGGAGAGTGAGTTTTTCTGAAATGGTTTTTGGGGGGCATGTCACATTTAGGAAGCCCCTATGGTGCCAGGACAGCAACCCCTCCCCCCCCACATCGCACACTATTATGGAAACTACACCCCTCAAGGAACGTAACAAGGGTTACAGTGAGCCTTAACACCCCACAGGTGTTTGACAACTTTTTGTTAAAGTTGGATGTGTAAATGAAAAAAAGAAAAATTTTCACTAAAATGCAGTTTTTCCCCCCAAATTTTACTTTTTTACAAGGGGTAATAGGAGAAAATGCCCCCCCCCCCCCAAAATTTGTAACCCCATTTCTTCTGAGTATGGAAATGCCCCATGTTTGGACGTCAAGTGCACTGCGAGCGAACTACAATGCTCAGAGAAGGAGCACCATTGAGCTTTTAGAGAGATAATTTGTTTGGAATGGAAGTCGTGGGCCATGTGCATTTAAAAAGCCCCCCCGTGGTGCCAGAACAGTGGACCCCCCCCCCCCCCCCATGTGACCCCATTTTGGAAACTATACACCTCACGGAATGTAATAAGGGGTACAGTGAGCATTTACACCCTACTGGCGTTTGACAGATCTTTGGAACAGTGGGCTGTGCAAACAAAAAAATTACATGTTTCATTTTCACTGACCACTGTTCCAAAAATCTGTCACACACCTGTGGGGCGTAAATGCTCACTGTACCCCTTGTTACATTCCGTGAGGGGTGCAGTTTCCAAAATGGGGTCACATGTGGGTATTAATTTTTTCCCGTTAATGTCAGAACCGCTGTAAAATCAGCCACCCCTGTGTAAATCACCAATTTAGGCCTCAAATGTACATAGTGCTCTCACTCCTGAGCCTTGTTGTGCTCCCGCTGAGCATTTTACACCCACATATGGGGTATTTCCATACTCAGGAGAAATTGCGGTACAAATTTTGGGGGGCTTTTTTTCCCCTTTTAACTTTTGCGAAAATAAAAAGTAAAGGGCAACACCAGCATGTTAGTGTAAAAAAAAATTTTTTTACACTAACATGCTGGTGTAGACCCCAACTTTTCCTTTTCATAAGGGATAAAAGGAGAAAAAGCCCCCAAAATATGTAGTGCAATTTCTTCTGAGTTTGGAAATACCCCATATGTGGCCCTAAACTGTTTCCTTGAAATATGACAGGGCTGCAAAGTGAGAGAGCGCCGTGCGCATTTGAGGACTAAATTAGGGATTGCATAGGGGTATTCTACGCCAGTGATTCCCAAACAGGGTGCCTCCAGCTGTTGCTAAACTCCTAGCATGCCTGGACAGTCAGTGGCTGTCCAGAAATGCGTGGAGTTGTTGTTGTGCAACAGCTGGAGGCTCCGTTTTGGAAACACTGCCGTACAATAAGTTTTTTTCATTTTTATTGGGGGGGGGGGGGACAGTGTAAGGGGTGTATATGTAGTGTTTTACTCTTTATTAGGTGTTAGTGTAGTGTTTTTAGGGTACATTCACACTGGCGGGTTACGGTCAGTTTCCCGCTAGGAATTTGCGCTGCGGCTCATACTTGAAGCAGGAAACTTACTGTAAACCTGCCTGTGTGAATGTACTCTGTACGTTCACATGGGGGGCAAACCTCCAGCTGTTTCAAAACTACAACTCCCAGCATGTACTGACAGACCGTGCATGCTGGGAGTTGTAGTTTTGCAACAGCTGGAGGCACACTTGTTGGAAAACCTTCAGTTAGGTTCTGTTACCTAACTCAGTATTTTCCAACCAGTGTGCCTCCAGCTGTTGCAAAACTACAATTCCCAGCATGTACTGATCACAGAAGTTATGCAACAGCTGGAGGTACGCAACTACAACTGTTTGCTGTTTGGGCATGCTGGGATTTGCAGTTTTGCAACATCTAGAGTGCTACAATTTAGAGACCACTGAACAGTGATCTCCAAACTGTGGACCACCCAGATGTTGCAAAACTACAAATCCCAGCATGCCCAGACAGCAAACAGCTGTGTGGGCATGCTAGAAGTTGTAGTTTTGCAAGATCTAGAGGGCAGCATAGAGATCACAGTGCAGTGGTCTCTAAACTGTAGACCTCCAGCTGTTGCAAAACTACAAATCCCAGCATGCCCACACAGCAAACAGCTGTCTGGGCATGCTGGGAGTTGTAGTTTTGCAACATCTGGAGGGCTACAGTCTTGAGATCACTATAGTGGTCTCAGACTGTAGCCCTCTAGCTGTTGCTAGGCAACTTACCGTCTTCCGTCACATCCAGGGAGCAGTCCTCTTCTGCCTCCCGCCGATCACTGTCGCTCCGCTGCCTCCGGACAGGTAAGTGGACGTCGGCGCCCGGTCCTCTTCTTTTTCCCCGTTCTGGCACACCTATTGTGGGTGGGCAGGAAGGGGAAAACGAAAGTAAAGCCCCCCGCCCCCGATCTGCTATTGGCGGTTGCGTCTAGACCACCAATAGCAGGAATAGGAGGGGTGGCACCCCTGCCACCTCACTCCTATCACTTCAGGGGGATCGTGGGTGTCTTAGACAACCGCGATCCCCGTTATATTCCGGGTCACCATAGACCCGTATGACCCGGAATCGGTGAAAATTGCAAGTGTGAATTCACTTGCGATTTGCGCCGATCGCCGACATGGGGGGACCCCCCCCCCCCCCCCGGGCATTTGCACGGGGTGCCTGCTGATAGATATCAGCAGTCACCCCGGTCCGGTCCCCGCGCGGCGGGGACCGAAATTCCCACGGGCATATGGACACGCCCTTCGTCCTTAAATGGGCACTGTCACCAACTTTATTTTTTGATATGTTGTAGTACTCATGTACTACAAAATATCTCTAATATACTTTTATTTTTTTATTTTTTTTTATTTAAAATTGTTTAATTTTCATTTGAAAACCTGCCACTAGGGGTCTCCCTCCTAGTGGCTGGCTGCAGCCTGGCTTGACGTCACGCCTGAAAAAGGACCAATGCAGCCGGGCATCGGTCCTTTTTATTCAGCCTGCGCTCGCTCCCTGCCTGTCAATCAGACAAGCAGGGAGCGAGCGCATTGGCTCCCCGGCCACTGGCTGGGAGGCCACTCCTCCCGCACATCGCCGCCTCCGCCTCGTCGACGCCGCCGCTGTCCCTGCACGCCCGCTGCCAAACTCTGCAGTAAGTGTAATTGGGGGGGGAGGTTGGGGTTGTGATGGAGAGAACGGGGTATGGCGGGGGGGGGAGACGGAGGGGACGGGCTAGCGCCACATGTAACTAAGTTTGTCTACACAGGGTGCCTCCAGCTGTTTCAATACTACACCTCCCATTGTAGTGATGAAATAGCTGGAGGCACCCTGTGTAGATGAACTAAGGGCGGAAGTCCCCCCCAGCAGGCATCTGTGACGTGGTGCCTGCTGGGGAAGTCTGTCTGGTAGTGAGCACACTGCCAGGCAGACAAAAAGCATTTTTAATATAGTAAAAATAAAAATTAAAAGCAGGGAGGGGGTTAGGGATAGATTGGCAATAGGCAGGGACAGAAAAAAAAATAGGATGGTGGGAGCTACCCTTTAGGTACCAGGACGCAAGGGCGTATGCATACGCCCTTCGTCCCCAACAGGTTAAACTAGGGACTGGGGGGAGGGAACCTACAACATAGAGGGGGAAGATGGTGTAGATAGAGAGGGGGGACTTATTAACCTCTTCAGGACATAGGGCATATGGATACGCCCTTCATTCCGAGTCCTTAAGGACCGAGGGCGTATCCATACGCCCGTGGAAATTCCGGTACCCACCGCTAGCCGGTTGGGGACCGGAGCCCGATGCCTGCTGAAATCGTTCAGCAGGCATCCCGGCATATCGCCCAGGGGGGTCATTATGCGGGGAGTTGTAGTTTTGCAACAGCTGGAGGCACACTGGTTGTGAACACTGAGTTAGGTCACAAACTCAATGATACATAACCAGTGTGCCTACAGCTGTTGCAAAACTAAAACTCTCAGCATGTACAGTCTGTCGGCACATGCTGGGAGTTGTAGTTTTGCAACAGCTGGATGTTCTCAACCCCCCCCCCCAATGTGAACGTACAGGGTACACTCACATGGGCGGAGGTTTACAGTAAGGATCCGGCTGCAAGTTTGAGCTGCGGCAAATTTTCTGCCGCAGCTCAAGCTGCCAGCGAGAAACTACTGTGAACCCCTGCCCGTGCGACTGTACCCTAAATACACTACACTAACAAAAAATAAAATAAAAAGTAAAAAACACTACATATACACATACCCCTACGCAGCCCCCCTCCCCAATAAAAATGAAAAACGTCTGGTATGCCACTGTTTCCAAAATGGAGCCTCCAGCTGTTGCAAAACAACAACTCCCAGTATTGTCGGACAGCCGTTGACTGTCCAGTCATGCTGGGAGTTTTGCAACAGCTGGAGGCACCCTTTTAGGGGAATTCTACGCCAGTGATTCCCAATGTCCACCCCTATGCAAGTCCCTAATTTAGGCCTCAAATGCGCATGGCGCTCTCACTTTGGAGCCCTGTCGTATTTCAAGGCAACAGTTTAGGGTCACATATGGGGTATCGCCGTACTCGGGAGAAATTGTTACAAATTTTGGGGGGTATTTTCTGCTTTTACCATTTTTTAAAATGTAAAATCTTTGGGAAAACAAGCATTTTAGGTAAAAATTTATTTTTTTTTTTTTTTTTTTTACATATGCAAAAGTCGTGAAACACCTGTGGGGTATAAAGGTTCACTTAACCTCTTATGTTCCCCGAGGGGTCTAGTTTCCAAAATGGTATGCCATGTGTTTATTTTTATTTTATTTTTTTTTTGCTGTCCTGGCACCATAGGGGCTTCCTAAATGCGGCATGCACCCAGAGCAAAATTTGCTTCCAAAAAGCCAAATGTGACTACTCTTCTGAGACCTGTAATGCGCCAGCAGCACTTTTCACCCCCATATGGGGTGTTTTCTGAATCGGGAGAAATTGAGCTTCAAATTTTGAGGGCTATTTTCTGCTATTACCCTTTTTAAAAATGTTAAATTTTTTTTGGGAAAACAAACATTTTAGGTAAAAATTATTTTTATTTTTACATTTGCAAAAGTAGTGAAACACCTGTGGGGTATAAAGGCTCACTTTATCCCATGTTACATTCCCCGAGGGGTCTAGTTTCCAAAATGGTATGCCGTGTGTTTTTTTTTTTTTTTTTTGCTGTTCTGGCACCATAGGGGCTTCCTAAATGCAACATGCCCCCCAAAAACCATTTCAGAAAAACGTACTCTCCAAAATCCCCTTGTCGCTCCTTCCCTTCTGAGCCCTCTACTGCGCCCGCCGAACACTTTACATAGACATATGATGTATGTGCTTACTCGAGAGAAATTGGGCTACAAATACAAGTAAAAATTTACTCCTTTTACCACTTGCAAAAATTGGGTCTACGAGAACATGCGAGTGTAAAAAATGAAGATTTTGAATTTTCTCCTTCACTTTGCTGCTATTCCTGTGAAACACCTAAAGGGTTAAAACACTGACTGAATGTCATTTTGAATACTTTGGGGGGTGTAGTTTTTATAATGGGGTCATTTATGGGGTATTTCTAATATGAAGACCCTTCAAATCCACTTCAAACCTGAACTGGTCCCTGAAAAATAGTGAGTTTGAAAATTTTGTGAAAATTTGGAAAATTGCTGTGGATCTTTGAAGCCCTCTGGTGTCTTCCAAAAGTAAAAACTTGTCAATTTTATGATGCAAATATAAAGTAGACATATTGTATATGTGAACCAAAAATTTTTTTTATTCGTAATATCCATTTTCCTTACAAGCAGAAAGCTTCAAAGTTAGAAAAATGCTAAATTTTCAAATTTTTCATCAAATTTACGGATTTTTCACCAAGAAAGGATGCAAGTTACCACAAAAAATTACCACTATGTTAAAGTAGAATATGCCACGAAAAAACAATCTCTGAATCAGAATGATAGCTAAAAGCATTCCAGAGCTATTAATGTTTAAAGTGACAGTGGTCAGATGTGCAAAAAACGCTCTGGTCCTTAAGGCCAAAATGGGCTTGGTCCTGAAGGGGTTAATGTACTTGGGGGTGGAGCGGAGGGGGGGGTTTAGAATTGTTAATAGGGATAGGCTTCATAGGAAGAAACAACATACACCATTGAATTGCATGATGACTAATGCCCGAAGTCTGTCCAATAAAACTAATAACTAATGAACTGGAGTGGTTGATGTCTGAGGAAAATTATGACATAGCAGGTATAACAGAGACTTGGTTGGATGATAGCTGTGACTGGGAGGTCAACATACAGGGTTATAGTCTATTCAGGAGGTATCGGACAAAACAGAAAGGGGGAGAAGTTTGTCTTTATGTAAAGTCCAGTCTGAAGGCCGCACTGCGGGAGGATATTTGGGAGGGAAACGATAATGTGGAGTCACTATGGGTAGAAATATATGGAGGTAAAAATAAAAAAATAAACTGATAGGGGTTTGCTATTAGCCACCAAACCTAATGGAAGAGCCAGAAGATCAATTATTGAGGCAAATAAACAAGGCAGCAAATCAAAATGAGGTGATAATAATTGGGGACTTTGGACTTTAACTATCCTGATATAAACTGGGAGACTGAGACCTGTGAATCTCATAAAGGAAACAGGTTTCTGACTATAGCTAAAGACAATTATCTGTCCCAAATGGTGCAGGGCCTGACAAGAGGGGGCGCCCTACTAGACTTAATATTAAACAATGTACCTGACAGAGTAATTAATGTGCAAGTAGAAGGACACCTAGGGAATAGTGATCATAATATAATACATCATAAATTGTTCTTCAATAAGGGAATCTCTTGAGGGGCCACAAAAACAATGGACTTTAGGAAGGCAAAGTTCAATCAACTCAGAGAAGCCCTTAACAATATAAAATGGGATAATGTCCTCAAAAAGAACAATACTGACACTAAATGGGAGACTTTTAAAAATATCTTAGATTCTCACTGTAAGGTGTACTTAACCTTATGGGGAAAAAAGGGTCAGAAATAAAAGAAAACCAATATGGATGAATAAAAATGTTAAGGGGGCAACAAATGTTGAAAATAAAGCATTTAAACTACTAAAACAGGACAATAGTGAAGAAGCATTAAAAAGCTATAGAGAAAAATGTAAAATATGTAAAAAAAAAAATGATAAAAGCCGTAAAAATAGAGACAGAAAGACTCATTGCAAAAGAGCGTAAAACTAACCCCAAAATGTTCTTTAACTATATAAATAGCAAAAAGGTCAAAAATGAAAGTGTGGGCCCCTTAAAAAATGACGAGGAAGAAATTATAAACGGGGATCAGGAAAAAGCAAATATATAAAACAAATTTCTTCTCCACTGTGTTCACCGAGGAAAATTAAATGCTAGGTGAAATACAGCGAGATAATGTAAACTTCCCAGTACAGGTCACCGGTCTAACCCAGGAAGAAGTACAGTGCCACCTACAAAAAATCAACAGACAAATCACCAGGTCCAGATGGCATTCACCCCCATGTAGAGGGACAGCCATTTGTCATTTGTTGTCCAGGACATGGGTTGGATGGCATTTAGTGTCTGTAATATAACCAGGCATGCGAATAATCAAAGGTTTACATTCTACCAAATGTTCCAAATACTACGTATTATGCATCCTTTATGCAACCTTGATTGGGGCATCTAAGGGGTTAATGCCGGGCATCACCTCAAGCCTTTATGTCCGGCATTAGACATGGGTCAAGGCGGCTGATAGCCCCAGGGACCACCCCGTTATGATGTAGGGTCAGCTCATGAGCCCGCGTCATAGCAGGGGAGCCGGTGCAGGGCGTACAGGTATGCCCTGCTTCTTTAAGGGGTTAAATATAAATCTACAATCTAGATAATAAAAAGAACAAATAGACAATAAAAACATGGAAATAAAAGGTTTTGACTAATACTGTGTTTTGGCGAACCTTTCTCTTTTCTCACTTCCTATAAAGTGTTTTTGAAATTACAGCTAATCCTTGAACATGGTAACTTGCCTTTTTGATATTCGTTTTGTTATTGGAATCTATATTTCTCTTATTCTATATTATTTGACTGTCCTCAAGGCCAAAATGGGCTTAAGGGGTTAAAGATTTTCTTGTGAAGCAAAATGTTTATTTAAAGGGGTACTCTGGTGCTTAGACATCTTATCCCCTATCCAAAGGATAGGGGATAAGATGCCGGACCCTCGTGATCTTTCACGCGGCACCCCGTTTGTAATCAGTCCCCCGAGCGTGTTCGCTCTGGGTCTGATCACAGGGCGGGCGGCGTGTGACGACACACTCCGCCCCTCAATGCAAGCCTACGGGAGGGGGCGTGATAGCTGTCACGCCCCCTCCCATAGGCTTGCATTGAGGGGCGGAGCGTGACGTCACATGGGGGCGCAGGCGTGACGTCAAACGCCATCCGCCCTGTGATCGCCCGTAATCAGACCCGGAGCGAACACGCTCCGGGGACTGATTACAAACGGGGTGCCGCGTGCAAGATCACGGGGGTCCCCAGCGGCGGGACTCCCGCGGTCAGGCATCTTATCCCCTATCCTTTGGATAGGGGATAAGATGTCTAAGCACCGGAGTACCCGTTTAAGCAACATCACTTCACATGCTAATATGTATTATTAGGCAAAAGGATCTTAAAGACCTAGCCATGTAATAAATGACTGAAGTGACACATATAGCTTCATTGTACTAAAATACATTTATTTATTTTTTATTTATCAGTAGGTCTCTGGACCATGGTGCCATATAAGTATCCTGTATAAAGATGGATGGCCGTGAATTTGTAAACATGCCACCCTTGGGGTTGTCGGGTCTTTCCTTGGAGGCAGGGCATATTTCATCTGCAAATACTGGAGGGCGTCTCATTCCATCTACTGGGCAACTACCACCATTCTGCACAACAAAATATTACCCCTCGAATCTTGGACTGTATTCACAGTCAGGTAAGACCTATACTGAAGATTTATAGAAGTCAACACTAATAAGTAACTACCAATACACAAGTATTAAGTGAAGATCATGATCACGCTGCGGCTAAGCAAATTGCCGGCTGTAACTGTATCTATCGGCCGACAATAGGCTGAGGTGACAGTGTGATGCATTGAGCCACAGCATTGGTTGCCTTGGCTCAATGCATCACACTGCCGCTCAGCCTATTGCCTGCTGAGGTGAAACATCTCTGCAGCCAGCGATTTGCTGATCAACAGAGTGGCACACTGACCACAGCCAGACCAGTAAGAAGGCAGCGGAGGAGCAAAGAGAGATACTGGGAAACCGAGGGAGCAGAGGCAGGTGAGTCCTGTTTGTTTTATTTTCTGGAACACTTGCAGAAAAGAAAAGGACCAATATATCCAGGCGCTGCTCTATCCAGGTATACACAGGATGCAGGTAGGTATTATTAACCAATTGACTTTATTTGTAACAAAACAATAAAAGTAACATGACTCGTTTCGGGGTAAATTCCCCTTCCTCAGATGAACTAAGGTTCTTAGATCATCTGAGGAAGGGGAATTTACCCCGAAACGCGTCATGATACTTTTATTGTTTTGTTACAAATAAAGTCAATTGGTTAATAATACCTACCTGCATCCTGTGTATACCTTCCACTGTTCTGGCAGCATGGGGGCTTTGTAAACGTACATGGCCTCCGACTTTCGTTCCAACCAAATTCTCTCTCCAAAAGCCCAATGGGGCTCTTTCTCTTCTGAGCCCTGTAGTGCACCCGCAGAGTACTTAACATCCACATATAGGGTATTTCCATACTACATCTAGGGCAACACCAGCATTTTAGTGGAAAAATTTTTTTTTTTCATTTTTACATCCAACTTTAAGTAAAAATTTGCCAATTACCTGGGGGGTGTTAAAGTTCACTGTACCCCTTGTTACGTTCCTTGAGGGGTGTAGTTTCCCAAATAGTATGCCATGTGTTTTTTTTTTTTTTTGCTGTTCTGGCACCATGGGGGCTTCCTAAATGCGACATGCCCCCCAAAAACCATTTCAGCAAAATTTGCTTTCCTAAAGCCCTATGTCTCTCCTTCCCTTCTGATCCCTCTAGTGCGCCCACAGAGCCCTTTACATCGACATTTGAGATATTTCCTTACTCAAGAGAAATGGGGTTACAAATTTTGGGTGACATTTTCACCTATTACCTCTTGTGAAAATGAAAAATTTGGGGTAACATCAGCATTTTAGTAAAAAAAAACCCAGATTTTTCATTTTTCACGTCCCACTTTAACGAAAGTTCCTCAATCACCTGTGGGGTATTAAGTCACTGTACCCCTTGTTAAATTCCTTGAGGGGTATAGTTTCCCAAATAGTATTTGCTGTTCAGGCACCATGGGGGTTTCCTAAAAGTGATTAAAGCGATATGCCCCCCAAAAACCATTTCAGCAAAATTCGCTCTCCAAAATCCCATTGTCTCTCCTTCCCTTCTGAGCCCTCTACTGCGCCCGCCGAACACTTGACATACACTCATGAGGTATTTCCATACTAGAGGGAAATGGGGTTACAAATTTTGGTGGGCTTTTTCTCCTTTTTCCCTTTGTAAAAATAAAAAATATGGGTCTACAAGAACATGTTATTGTAAAAAAATGAAGATTTTGAATTTTCTCCTCCATTTTGCTGCTATTCCTGTGAAACACCTAAAGGGTTAACACACTTTCTGAATGTCCTTTTGAATACGTTGAGGGGAGCAGTTTTCATAATGGGGTCCATTATGGGGTATTTCTAACATAAAGACCCTTAAATTCACTTCAAAACTGAACTGGTCCCTGAAAATTTCAGATTTTGAAATTTTCATGAAAAATGTGAAAATTGCTGCTAAACTTTGAAGCCTTTCATGTCTTCAGAAAGGAAAAACATGTCAGCTTTATGATGCAAACATAAAGTAGACATAATGTAAATGTGAATCAATATATAATTTATTTTCACCAAGAAATGATGCAAGTATCAACGAAAATTTACCACTAACACAAAGTAGACTATGTCCCGAAAAAACGGGTTAAAAAAAGTTATTAACCCCTTTAAGGACCAAGTGTTTTTCTGTTTTTGCCATTTCGTTTTATTCCTCCTTACATTTTAACCCCTTAAGGACCCAGCCCAAATATACCTTAAGGACCCGGCCATTTTTTTAACATCTGACCACTGTCACTTCAAGCATTAATAACTCTGGGATGCTTTTACCTTTCATTCTGATTCCGAGATTGTTTTTTCGTGACATATTCTACTTTATGTTAGTGATAAAATTTTGTCGATACTTGCATCATTTCTTGGTGAAAAATTCCAAAATTTGATGAAAAAATTGAAAATTTAGCATTTTTTTAAATTTGAAGCTCACTGCTTGTAAGGAAAATGGATATTCCAAATAAATTATACATTGATTCACATATACAATATGTCTACTTTATGTTTGCATCATAAAATTGACGTGTTTTTACTTTTGGAAGACATCAGAGGGCTTCAAAGTTCAGCAGCAATTTTCCAATTTTTCACAATATTTTCAAAATCGGAATTTTTCAGGGACCAGTTCAGTTTTGAAGTGGATTTGAAGGGCCTCCATATTAGAAATACCCCACAAATGACCCCATTATAAAAACTACACCCCCAAAGTATTCAAAATGACATTCAGTAAGTGTGTTAACCCTTTAGGTGTTTCACAGGAATAGCAGCAAAGTGAAGGAGAAAATTCAAAATCTTCATTTTTTACACTCGCATGTTCTTGTAGACCCAGTTTTTGAATTTTTACAAGGGGTAATAGATGAAAAATCCCCCCAAAATTTGTAACCCAATTTCTCTCGAGTAAGGAAATACCTCATATGTGTATGTCAAGTGTTCGGCAGGTGCACTAGAGGGCTCAGAAGGGAAGGAGCGACAATAGAATTTTGGAGAGGGAATTTTGCTGAAATGGTTTTTGGGGGGCATGTCACATTTAGGAAGCCCCTATGGTGCCAGAACAGCAGAAAACCCCAACATGGCATACCATCTTGGAAACTAGACCCCTCAAGGCACGTAACAAGGTGTCCAGTGAGCCTTAACACCCCACAGGTGTTTGACGACTTTTCGTTAAAGTCGGATGTGTAAATGAAGAAAAAATTTTTTTCACTAAAGTGCAGTTTTTCCCCCAAATTTACCATTTTTACAAAGGGTAATGGGAGAAAATGCCCCCCCAAATTTGTAACCCTATCTCTTCTGAGTATGGAAATACCCCATGTTAGGACGTAAAATGCTTTGCGGGCAAACTACAATGCTCAGAAGAGAAGGAGTCACATTTGGCTTTTTGAAAGCAACTTTTGCTGAAATGGTTTTTTGGGGGCATGTCGCATTTAGGAAGCCCCTGTGGTGCCAGAACAGCAAAAAATACCCACATGGCATACTATTTTGGAAACTACACCCCTCAAGGAACGTAACAAGGGGTCCGCTGAGCCTTAACACCCCACAGGTGTTTGACGACTTTTCGTTAAAGTTGGATGTGTAAATGAAAACATTTTTTTTTTTTTTTACTAAAATGCAGTTTTTCCCCTAAATTTTACATTTTTACAAGGGGTAATAGGAGAAAAGGACCCCCAGAATGTGTAACCCCATTTCTTCTGAGTATGGAAATACCCCATGTTAGGACGTAAAATGCTCTGCTGGCGAACTACAATGCTCAGAAGAGGAGGAGCGCCATTGAGCTTTTGGAAAGAGAATTAGTTTGGAATGGTAGTCAGGGGCCATGTGCGTTTACAAAGCCCCCCGTGGTGCCAGAACAGTGGGACCCCCCACATGTGACCCCATTTTGGAAACTACACCCCTCACAGAATTTAATAAGGGGTGCAGTGAGTATTTACACCCCACAGATCTTTGGAACAGTGGGCTGTGCAAATGAAAAATTTTATTTTTCATTTTTACGGACCACTGTTCCAAAAATCTGTCATACACCTGTGGGGCGTAAATTCTCAATGTACCCCTTATTACATTACGTGAGGGGTGTAGTTTCCAAAATGGGGTCACATGTGTCGGGGGTCCATTGTTCTGGCACTATGGGGGCTTTGTAAAAACATGTGGCCTTCAATTCCGGACAAATTTTCTCTACAAAATCCCAATGGCGCTCCTCTTCTGAGCATTGTAGTTCGCCCGCAGAGCACTTTAAATTCACATATGGGGTATGTTCTTACTCAGAAGAGATGGGTTTACAAATTTGGGGGGGCTTTTTTTCCTATTTCCCGATGTGAAAATGAAAAATTTAGGGTAACACCAGCATTTTAGTGAAAAAATATAATTTTTTTCATTTTCCCATCCAACTTTAATGAAAATTCGTCAAACACCTGTGGGGTGTTCAGGCTCACTATACCCCTTGTCACGTTCGGCGAGGGGTGTAGTTTCCAAAATGGGGTCACATGTGGGTATTTTTTTTTTGCGTTTGTCAGAACCGCTGTAAAATCAGCCACCCCTGTGCAAATCACCAATTTAGGCCTCAAATGTACATGGTGCGCTCTCACTCCTGAGCCTTGTTGTGTGCCCGCAGAGCATTTTACGCCCACATCTGGGGTATTTCTGTACTCAGGAGAAATTGCGTTACAAATTTTGGGGGTCTTTTTTTCCTTTTACCGCTTGTGGAAATAAAAAGTATGGGGCAAAACCAGCATGTTAGTGTAAAAAAATAAATTTTACACTAACAGGCTGGTGTAGCCCCCAACTTTTCCTTTTCACAAGCGGTAAAAGGAAAAAAAGCCCCCCAAAATTTGTAGTGTAATTTCTCCCGAGTATGGAGATACCCCATATGTGGCCCTAAACGGTTTCCTTGAAATACGACAGGGCTCCGAAGTAAGAGAGCACCATGCGCATTTGAGGACTAAATTAGGGATTGCATAGGGGTGGACAAAGGGGTATTCTACGCCAGTGATTCCCAAACAGGGTGCCTCCAGCTGTTGCTAAACTCTCAGCATGCCTGGACAGTCAGTGGCTGTCCAGAAATGCTGGGAGTTGTTGTTTTGCAACAGCTGGAGGCTCCGTTTTGGAAACCCTGCCGTACAAGACGTTTTAAATTGTTTATTGGGGGGGACAGTGTAAGGGGGTGTATATGTTGTGTTTTACCCTTTATTATGTGTTAGTGTAGTTTAGTGTTTTTAGGGTACATTCACACTGGCGGGTTACGGTGAATTTCCCGCTAGGAGTTTGCACTGCGGCAAAAAATTTGCCGCAGCCCAAACTTGAAGCAGGAAATTTATTGTAAACCCGTCTATGTGAATGTACCCTGTACGTTCACATGGGGGGGCAAACCTCCAGCTGTTTTATAACTACAACTCCCAGCATGTACTGACAGACCGTGCATGCTGGGCGTTGTAGTTTTGCAACAGCTGGAGGCACACTGGTTGGAAAACCTTCAGTTAGGTTCTGTTACCTAACTCAATATTTTCCAACCAGTGTGCCTCCAGCTGTTGCAAAACTACAACTCCCAGCATGTACTAATCACCGAAGGGCATGCTGGGAGATGTAGTTATGCAATAGCTGGAGGTACCCAACTACAACTCCCAGCATTCCGAGACAGCTGTTTGCTTTCTGGGCATGCTGGGAATTGCAGTTTTGCAACATCTGGAGAGCTACAGTTTTTAGACCACTGCACAGTGATCTCCAAACTGTGGACCTCCAGATGTTGCAAAACTACAACTCCCAGCATGTCCAGACAACAAACAGCTATGTGGGAATGCTAGGAGTTGTAGTTTTGCAACATCTGGAGGGATATAGTTTAGAGACCACTGTATAGTGGTCTCAAACTGCAGCCCTCCAGCTGTTGCAAAACTACATATTCCAGCATGCCCAAACAGCTGTCTGGGCATGCTGGGAGTTGTAGTTTTGCAACATCTTTAGGGCTAAAGTTAGAGACCACGGTCTCAGACTGTAGCCCTCCAGATCTACTTACCGGCTTCCGTAGGATCCCGGCAGCCGTCCTCTTCAGACGCACGTGACGCCGCCCGCCGATCAACGTCGCCGCAGCCTCCGGATCGGTAAGTGGACGTCGGCGCCCGGTCCCCTTCGGTTCCCCGTTCTGCCCCGCCTATTGTGGGTGGGCAGGACGGGGAAAACGAATGTTAACCCGCCCCCGGTCTGCTATTAGTCGTCGCCTCTGACGATCAATAGCAGACCAATAGCAGGGATAGGAGGGGTGGCAACCCTGCCACCTCACTCCTATGCCTACAGGGGGATCGTGGGTGTCTTAGACAACCGCGATCCCCCTTCTATTCCGGGGCACCGGGTCACAATAGACCCGTATGACCCGGAATCGGCGCAAATCGCAAGTGTGAATTCACTTGCGATTTGCGCCGATCGCCGATATCAGCAGTCACCCCGGGCCGGTCCCCGCCCGGCGCGCGGCGGGGACCGAAATTCCCACGGGCGTATGGATACGCCCTGGGTCCTTAAGTACCAGGACGTCAAGGCGTATCCATACGCCCTAGGTCCTTAAGTGGTTAAAAATCATTACCCTTTCAATTTTGCACCTAAAAATCCGTATGAGGGCTTATTTTTTTGCGCCACCAATTCTACTTTGTAATGACATCAGTCATTTTACCCAAAAATGTACGGCAAAACGGGGAAAAATTATAATTGTGCGACAAAATTAAAGAAAAAAAAATTTGGGGGGGGGTAAAAATTACATTTTCTTTTTTCTGTAGATGTATACGATTAAAATGATACCCTAGTTATTTAGGTTTGATTTTGTCGTACTTTTGGAAAAAATCATAACTAAATGCATGAAAATAATACATTTAAAGTTGTCCTCTTATGACCCCTCTAACTTTTTTATTTTTACACATCCAGAGTTGTATGTGGGCTCATTTTTTGCGCCGTGATCTGAAGTTTTAATCGGTAAGATTAGAATTTTTTTTAGACTTTTTTTGATCACTTTTTATTCCCAAAATACACAATTTTGGACTTTGGAATCTTTTTAGTTTTTTCGCGTGTATGCCATTGACCGCGCGGTTTAATTAATGATATATTTTTATAGTTGGGACATTTATGCACGATTCAATACCACATATGTTTATTTTTATTATGTTTATATATTTTTTATATGAAATTTGGGAAAAGTGGGGTGTTATAATTTAACCCCAAAGCCACGAATCACATCTGGCTCCAAGGGTCACACGACCAGTTAAAAATCTGCAGACCATGCATGGGACACAAAATGTCCGAGACACAAAATGGTCATACGGACTAGTGAATACAATATATATTCACACAGATTGCAGATATTTAACTAGCTGTATCACCGGAGACCAAATGCATTCATAAACACCCCACAGACCAACCTATTTAGGAATTTTGGAAGACTTATATCCTAATATCCAATGCACAAATTAACACTACACATCCAAACACTGGCAGAAATAAAGATGTTTAATACACAGGTGAAAACTAAACACACTCTAACTTAGAGAGAGAGAGAGAAGAGAAGAGATTGCTAATACCTAGAAGTTTAAATCCGCAATGTAAGGAAACACATATACTACATTTATAGTAGAAATCCTATAATTGGCAATATGGGTGGATTTTCCTTAAAAGATACAGCTACATATATAGAACGCACAAAATAATATAACTGAGAATACTTAGCTTCGGGGGAACCTTTACAGCAAGTATAATGAACAAAAACAGGCATGGGAGTAGGCAGCAGTCCTTTGTTTCAGGATTTAAGCCCAAACAGGAAGTTGAATGGCCAGGTGTGTTGGTATCCAGCCCCGCAAGAGAAAGAAAGAGAGTGCTTGGGCCTGTTCAATGGGTTTGATATTATGTTGTCTCCGCCCCCCTTAGCCAGCCCCCCTCCCCCCCCCCCAGGTGGACTGTCTAATGTTACAAAAGCCCCTGACTAGTAGACCCCAGGTAAGAGACTCCATTTTGCCATTGTTCAAACTCCATGCGGCTTTCCTGTACTAGGATCACAAGTATAGCAAATAAAATGTATGTCATTTTCATGTCCATAACAGGGGGTGATATAAAATTTTTATAAGGAAGGGGTTAATGTGTGTGTTTTTAAACTTTTTTTTTTCATTTATTTATTTATTTTTCTTCTTTTTACACTTTTAGTACCCTTAGGGGACTTTTAGGAGGAATCATTAGATTCCTCATACAGATCAATGTGGTTCCATAGGACCACATTGATCTGTGTGTTATGCGCTTGCTGGCACAGGAGGAGTGTTAAGCCCTCAGGCTACCTCCACAGTGGATCGCCCTACCCCTGCCCACGATCGCACTGAGGGGGGGGGCGATCCACCCCACTGGACAACCAGGGATGTGATAAAGGCACCTTTTTAGATGCCGTCGTCAGCTTTGACAGAAGCAATCTAAAGGGTTAATAGCCGGCCGCATGTCTGCTATTAACGCCGGCCCCCAGCTACAGGAATCAGCTGGGGGCCGGCCGGCATGACGTGGGCTCGAGTCGGGAGCACGCGCCATACCGCGTTAACGGCACATGGACGGGTATAGATGTCCATGGTCGTTAACGGGTGAATGCATAAAGTGACAGTGGTCAGATGTGCAAAAAATGCTCTGGTCCTTAAGGTCATAATGGGCTTCGTCTCAAAGGGGTTAAACAATGCAAGCACTTGACACAGATGGTGTGAACACAGGTCACGCATTTCGGGTGTTGCTCCCCTTAGACATATTAAAACTTTTTTTTAGAGGTTAAATAATTTTCCAAATGTTTTAAATATTTTTGGAAATATAAAAAAAAAAGTATTTACTTGTCACAAAATATGAAAAATGAAATAACTAATCATATCTTCCACTGTTGACCGGCAGAGGGAGCTAACATGAGGAATCTGGTGAAAGCAAGCAACCTGTCTGGCTGCTGCAAATTAGACTTTGCCTGTCTACCTTCCTCCTCTGTCTGTGTGCAGAAGGAGATGGGGTTTTGTAGGTTTTTCAATTCCACGGTCACCATTTTGTTGGTGTCTGAAGAGTGCTAAAGAACAGACTAGATGTTTCTTGATAGGTCATTGCTCCTCAGGGACTTCAAGAAAATGGTGGCTCCCCCTTTCATTTCATCTAGCCTTTGTTATGTACATGTGCAGTAAGCAACCCATGCTTTTCTAAGCGACACTCTGTCTTAACTTTCTTATGCCCTGTGCCTGCCATAAAGCAACTGTGTAGGTGTTGTGAAGTGACACACCACAAAAAGGCTACAGTAATGGCAGCCCCAGTACACACTACATACATAAATCAAATGCTTTATCTTGATAGAATACATTTATTTATAAAACAAATAAAATGGTGACACATTCCCTTTTTAAATAGAGGTCACGTGACAGCACAGGGGAGCACACCTGCATTATCTGTTAACCAGTTAAATATCTAACAATCATGCGTGACAACAAGTAAAAACATATTGTGTCATATTGTACATATGCCATATATGCTTTAACCCCCCTAACTCTTTAACCCCTTAAGGACTGAGCCCTTTCTCACCTTAACCCCTTAAGGACCGGGGTTTTTTCCGTTTTTGCATTTTCGTTTTTTGCTCCTTGCCTTTAAAAAATCATAACTCTTTCAATTTTGCACCTAAAAATCCATATGATGGCTTATTTTTTGCGCCACCAATTCTACTTTGTAATGACGTCAGTCATTTTGCCCAAAAATCTACGGTGAAACGGAAAAAAAAATCATTGTGCGACAAAATTGAAAAAAAAGCTGTTTTTTATAACTTTTGGGGGCTTCCGTTTCTACGTAGTACATTTTTCGGTAAAAATGACACCTTATCTTTATTCTGTAGGTCCATACGATTAAAATGATACCCTACTTATATAGGTTTAATTTTGTCGGACTTCTGGAAAAAATCATAACTACATGCAGGAAAAATAATGCGTTTAAGATTGTCATCTTCTGACCCCTATAACTTTTTTATTTTTCCGTGTATGGGGCGGTATGAGGGCTCATTTTTTGCGCCGTGATCTGAAGTTTTTAACGGTACCATTCCCATTGATAGGACTTATTGATCACACGCCATTGACCGAGCTGTTTAATTAATGATATATTTTTATAACTCGGACATTTCCGCACGCGGTGATACCATATATGTTTATTTTTATTTACACTGTTTTGTTTGTTTTTTTTATTGGAAAAGGGGGGTGATTCAAACTTTTAATAGGGGAGGAGTTAATTGATCTTCATTCACTTTTTTTTCACTTTTTTTTTTGCAGTGTTATAGGTCCCATAGGGACCTATAACACTGCACACAGTGATCTTCATCATTGATTACTGGTTTCTCATAAGAAACCAGTGATCAACGATTCTGCCGCATGACTGCTCATGCCTGGATCTCAGGCACTGAGCAGTCATTCGGCGATCGGACAGCGAGGAGGCAGGTAGGGGCCCTCCCGCTGTCCTGTCAGCTGTTCGGGATGCCGCGATTAGCCGCGGCTATCCCGAACAGCCCGACTGAGCTAGCCGGCCACTTTCGGTTTCGCTTTTAGCCGCGCGGCTCAGCTCTGAGTGTGCGGCTAAAGGGTTAATAGCGCACGGCACCGCGATCGGCGCTGCGCGCTATTAGAGGCGGGTCCCGGCTTCACTATGACGCCGGGCCCGCCGTGATATGACGCGGGATTACTGTGTAACCCCTCGGTATATCAGGAGAGCAGGACCAATAACGTACCTGTACGCCCTTGGTCCTTAAGGGGTTAAAGGAGAACTCCGGAATAGGAAAATTATCGTCCATACTGCCGGCAGTAAAAACAAAAAAAAAACGGGTACATACATACCTTCCTTTGCTACCCCGGTGCCTCCGGTAACTTGCTCCAGCCTCCGCCGTGATCCTCTTCCTGGTTGCCAGTGGTCGGCGAGTCATACTGCACTCAGCCAATCACCGGCCACAGCGAAGTCAACTCTGCTGTCGATAGGCTGAACAGCAGCGTGATGTTTTCGGCTCCGGCAGCAGGTGCCGATGTAGTGAAGAATTGTGTGTCTTGAAGTGTTCTCACACTGTTGCTCAGCCTATCACCGGCCGAGTCGGGACATCGCTGCGGCCGGTGATTGGCTGAGTGCAGTATGACTCGCCGACTACCGGCAACCAGGGAGAGGATCGCGGCGGAGGCCGGAGCCGGTTACCGATACCGGAGGAGCGAAGGAAGGTTTATTTGTCCTGTTTATTTTTTATTTTTTTTTATTTTTTTTTTACTGCCAACAGTAAATTCCGTAAATTCCTATTCCGGGGTTCTCCTTTAAGGACTGAGCCCTTTTTTGCAATTCTGGCCACTGTAACTCTATGCATTAATAACTCTGGGATGCTTTTACCGATTATTCTGATTCCGAGATTGTTTTTCCATGACATATTCTGCTTTAACACAGTGGTAAATTTTCATCGTTACTTGCATCCTTTCTTGGTGAAAAATCCCCAAATTTCATGAAAATTTTGCATTGGATATTCCAAATTATATATTCATTTAACCCCTTAAGGAGCCAGCCCTTTTTCACCTTAAGGACCGGAGTGTTTTTTGCAATTCTGACCACTGTCACTTTAAACATTAATAACTCTGGAATGCTTTTAGTTATCATTCTGATTCCGAGATTGTTTTTTCGTGACATATTCTACTTTAACATAGTGGTAAAATTTTATGGTAACTTGCATCCTTTCTTGGTGAAAAATCCCAAAATTTGACGAAAAAATTGAAAATTTTGCATTTTTCTAACTTTGAAGCTCTCTGCTTGTAAGGAAAATGGATATTCAAAATACTTTTTTTTTTATTCACATATACAATATGTCTACTTTATGATTGCATCATAAAATTGACGAGTTTTTACTTTTGGAAGACACCAGAGGGCTTCAAAGTTCAGCAGCAATTTTCCAAATTTTCACAAAATTTTCAAACTCAATATTTTTCAGGGACCAGTTCAGGTTTGAAGTGGATTTGAAGGGTCTTCATATTAGAAATACCCCATAAATGACCCCATTATAAAAACTACACCCCCCAAAGTATTCAAAATGACATTCAGTAAGTGTGTTAACCCTTTAGGTGTTTCACAGGAATAGCAGCAAAGTGAAGGAGAAAATTCAAAATCTTCATTTTTTACACTCGCATGTTCTTGTAGACCCAATTTTTTTATGTTTGCAAGGGGTAAAAGGAGAAAATTTTTACTTGTGTTTGTAGCCCAATTTCTCTCGAGTAAGCACATACCTCATATGTCTATGTTAATTGTTCGGCGGGCGCAGTAGAGGGCTCAGAAGCAAAGGAGCGACAAGGGGATTTTGGAGAGTATGTTTTTCTGAAATGGTTTTTGGGGGGCATGTTGCATTTAGGAAGCCCCTATGATGCCAGAACAGCTAAAACTGCCCACATGCCATACCATTTTGGAAACTAGACCCCTTGAGGAACGTAAAAAGGAATTAAGTGAGCCTTAATACCCCACAGGGGTTTCACAACTTTTGCAAATGTAAAAAAAAAAAAATCTAAAATGCTTGGTTTCCCAAAAATTTGACATTTTTACAAAGGGTTAAATCAGAAAATACCCCCCAAAATTTGAAGCCCAATTTCTCCCGATTCAGAAAACACCCCATATGGGGGTGAAAAGTGCTCTGCTGGCGCACTACAGGTCCCAGAAGAGGAGGAGTCACATTTGGCTTTTTTGAAGCAAATTTTGCTCTGGGGGCATGCCTCATTTAGGAAGCCCCTATGGTGCCAGGACAGCAAAAAAAAAAACACATGGCATACCATTTTGGAAACTAGACCACTTGGGGAACGTAACAAGGGGTAAAGTGAACCTTAATACCCCACAGGGGTTTCACGACTTTGGCATATGCAAAAAAAAAAGAATACATTTTACCTAAAATGCTTGGTTTACCAAAAATTTAACATTTTTACAAAGGGTTAAAGCAGAAAATACCCCCCAAAATTTTAAGCCCAATTTCTCCCGATTCAGAAAACACCCCATACGGGGGTGAAAAGTGCTCTGCTGGCGCACTACAGGTCCCAGAAGAGAAGGAGTCACATTTGGCTTTTTTGAAGCAAATTTTGCTCTGGGGGCATGCCGCAGTTAGGAAGCCCCTATGGTGCCAGGACAGCAAAAAAAACCACATGGCATACCATTTTGGAAACTAGACCCCTTGGGGAACGTAACAAGGGGTAAAGTGAACCTTAATACCCCACAGGGGTTTCACGACTTTGACAAATGCAAAAAAAAAAGAATAAATTTTACCTAAAATGCTTGGTTTCCCAAAAATTTTACATTTTTACAAAGGGTTAAAGCAGAAAATACCCCCCAAAATTTGAAGCCCATTTTCTCCCGATTCAGAAAACGCCCCATATGGGGGTGAAAAGTGCTCTGCTGGCGCACTACAGGTCTCAGAAGAGGAGTTACAAATTTTGCTCTGGGGGCATGCCGCATTTCGGAAGCCCCTATGGTGCCAGGACAGTAAAAAAAAAAAACACATGGCATACATTTTGGAAACTAGACCCCTTGGGGAATGTAACAGTGTTACAGTGAGTACTTACACCTCACAGGTTTATTGAAAAGTGGGCCATAAATTGAAAAATTAGATTTTTTTTACAGTAAAATGCTGGGGTTACCCAATTATTAACATTTTCACAAGGGGTAATATGAGGAATTGGGTTACACATTTTGGAGGGCTTTTCCCCCTGACTATAAAAATACATCCACATATGGGGTAACGTGCTGGACGGGCGCACAACAAGGCTCAGAAATCATAGAGGTCACTTTGTATTTGTGACCTTTGGCATATCAGTAGCTGACGGTTACATACATTCCGAGGAGAATACAAAAATGAAACACCCACATGTGGCACCATTACAGAAAGTACCCACCCTGAGGATTGGGTATAGGGGTAAAGAGGACATTTTTAATGCACAGGTGTTTCCTAAATTTATTTTCCAGGAATGGATGAAGGGTAGCTTTTGAAAATTGCAATTTTCAACCTATACTCTGCTTCATTTTTCTGGGAACAACTAACATGTGACTCCGAATTGTCACCTGGAAATACCACAGAGCTCAGCGAGAACTCTTCGCATTTGAGGCGGATGTTTGTTACTGACCTAACAGTTACATACATTCAGAGGAAAATACAAGAAAGGAACACCCACATGTGAGCCTATTACAAACAGTACACCCCCTAGGGAAGGTGTATAGGGTGAAGTGGAGATTTGGAACAGACGGGTGTTCCCTTCATTTATTTTCCAGGAATGGATGAAGAGTACTATGGGGGGGGGAAAGAAAATTGCAATTTTAGAACTGATATGCCAATTATTTTCCCAGAATGATGACCCAGAGTACAGCCAAAAGTAAAAATGATGCCCGCCCCAAACCCTATACTCTGAATCATCATTCTGGGAAGGGGATGTGTGGGGCCGTCCCTATTCTGTTACCTCAAATGCGCAACCCGCTCAGGTGAAGAGAGAGAGCGTTGCGCATTTGAGGCAACTGCAAACCTCCAATGCTGTTGACTCTGTGTCCCATGACCCATTTTTTGGCTGACAAAGATATTATGAGGGGCATTGGGAAAGAGGTTTTGCGTTTGATTTTTTGGGGGTAGGGTATTTTGGTATAAAATTTGGTAGATAATGTACCCTGGACTGGTACATGGGAGCCGAATTCTGGGGAATGAAATTTAGGGCAAAGGATGGAAAATTTAGTACTCCATGGAAGTGTGATACTCCCTGAAGCAGCCTATGCAGAGGCCCGGATGATCGGGGCAAGTGTCACACTGAGTGGTGGTGTCCCTCCGTCTCCCCTTCCTGTGACGCACTCTGCATCTTTTCTGGGTTCGTCCCGACCTTCCAGTGTTTGGGATCACACCTGGGCCTTTAGAACTACCTCTTGGAACTCCAGGTATGTCCCTGTGTTGCCAGCGTTCTGGTACAGTATAAAAGAGTTGTACATGGCAACCTGTACCATGTAGACCGCAACCTTTTTATACCATACGCGTGTTTTCCGCATGGCATTATATGGCTTGAGGACTTGATCAGAAAGATCAACTCCCCCCATATACCGATTGTAGTCCAGAATACAATCTGGCTTGAGGACCGGTACCTCGCACAGGGACAGGGGTGCTGCCATTCCCATGAATTGTGTTGAGCATAAGGACATCCCTCTTGTCCTTATACCGGACCAACAACAGGTTCTCATGGGAAAAGGCACAGGACTCACCCCGGGGGATAGGAGCATGTAGGGAATGATGGGGCGGAAGGCCTCTTTGATTCTTCCGGACTGTCCCACAAGCGACCGTGGATCTGGCGGCGAGGGATGAAAAGAGAGGGATACTAGTATAAAAGTTATCCACGTAAAGGTGGTAACCTTTATCTAGCAATGGGTGCAAAAGGCCCCAAACGATTTTCCCGATAACACCCAGAGTGGGGGAACAATCTGGGGGTTCAATGTGGGAATCTCGTCCCTCATACACCATAAACTTGCAAGTGTACCCGGAGGTACTCTCGCAAAGTTTATACATCTTCACGCCATACCGCGCTCGCTTGGTCGGGATGTATTGCCGGAAGCTGAGTCTCCACTTGAAGCTGATGAGCGACTCATCAATAGAGACCTCCCGCCCCGGGACATAGGCCTCCCAAAATCTGGCCCCGAAGTGATTGATGACCGGCCTGATTTTATACAGGCGGTCATACGCGGGATCAGTTCGGGGGGGGACATGCCGCATTATCAGCATAATGCAAACATCTCCGAATGGCCTCGAACCGGGAACGTGTCATTGCCATACTGTAGAGGGGTGTCTGGTAAAAGACGTCCCCACTCCAATATAGCCTGACACTGGGTTTTTTAACTATACCCATATGCAGCGCAAGGCCCCAAAAGGTCCTCATTTCGGCTGCATCGACTGGAGTCCAGCCGCCGGGTCTAGCTAAAAGTGAGCCCGGGTTAGCGGCGACGAACTGTTGGGCGTACAGATTCGTCTGTGTAACCATCAAATTAACAAAGTAGTCACTGAAAAAATGACCGAAAAAGTCCTTTTCAGTGAACCCGCCGATGTTAATTTTGATTCCTGAGTCGCCAACAAACTCAGGAATCACGGGCTCGTGGTCCTCTGGCTCAGCCCAGTCAAGTTCTCTGGTACGAGGCACCAGTGACCTTGGCAGGGGGGCTTCACTAGTATGAGCGCCAGGGGGACTCATACTAGCATGGGGCACAGGCTCAAGGACAGAGGAGGTTTGCGGCACCGCATGGCTGCGAGTTCGCCGCCTTGGTGGCTCATCATCTGAACTAGATGATGAGGAGGACGATGAAATAAGGAAGGTGGGGTCTTCATCGTCCTCTGAGATGCTTTCAGAGTCGGAGGCAATTAGGTCATATGCCTCCTCCGCCGAAAACACTCTGCGGGCCATTTCCCTACTCTAATGGGGATACGGGTATGTGTGTGTGAGGGGGGGAAAACTTTATTGGTGTGTGTGCTGCGTGTGGTGTGGTGCGATACTACCTCCCTAACCCGCCCTAGCCTAACCTAACTAAACTAACCCGCCTAACAGAAAAAAATATAAAATAAAAAGGGGTTCTTTTAAAAAAAAGGGGGACTTCTAGCGCAAAAAAAAACCCTGCACCCTGCGTTTATCTAATCAGTGGTGTGCGCACTGATTAGTGCTTGTGGCGGCAGGGGGCGCAGAAGTCAGTGGGGGGTCCGGCCACTCAGCCCGGGACAGTGGCTGGTGGCTTGTTCACAGACCCCCACACAAAAAACCCGAAAAATTAAATAAAAAAACGCTTTACCCCGAAAAAAATGCACCCGCCTGAACCAAAAAAAAAACTGCTGATCAGTGATAAATCACAGACAGCGGTGGGACAGGCTGCACACACAGGTACGGTCCGTCCACACAGTACACGCCTGCCACTGGTGGCACGGACCGCCTATGGGTGCAAAAAAAAATCTGCGTTAACCGAAAAAGGTGCCTTTACCACAAAAAAAAAGCTGATCAGTGATAAATCACTGACAGCGGTGAGGCACGCCGCACACACAGGTACGGTCCGGCCACACAGTACACGCCTGCTACTGGTGGCACGGACCGCCTATGGGTGCAAAAACACGCTAGAAAACCCGAAAAAAAGCACCGGCACCACAAAAAAAAAACGCTGATCAGTACTACGGGACTGATCAGCGGCGGGTGGGCTTTAACAAATGGTGGCGGACCGCTCTTTTATAACTAAGAGGGTCCGCACACGCTTAGTGAAAAAAAAAAAAGATCTGCGCCAAAAAAAAAGGCTGACGGCAGACCGCAGCGACCCAGCAGGGCCGGGGTCACGCAGCTAAAGGTGCTACGGACCCACGGACACCCACTGAGGTACGCCGAAAAAATAAATAAATTAAAAACTACTTTTTTTTTTTTTAACCCTAACCTGTCCCTACCTAATCTAAAGCTATCCCTGGGATTTCTGTGCCAAGGGGCCACAGAAAGGGGGCAAGGGGCACTTTTTTTTTACTAAGGGGATGGTGGGCAGCACGGGGCTCCGTCCTGCACACCAGATCTCTGTGAAATGGCGGTCAGAATGGAGCAACATGCTCCTAGCCCACCAGATCCCCTCCCATTGCTATGTGATTGGTGTGGCCACTTTGGCCACCCAATCACAACTGTACTGAGGGGGTGGCCACAATGCCAGCCCCCAGTACAGCATGGATGGTGATTGGTGGTGTATACTACACCACCAGTCACCATCTATATCCAGGTCACAGGGTCACACGTGACCCTGATGACCTGGAACCGCTGCAGAACACCGGTTAGTAGTTACCGGCGTCCTGCAGCGATCGCCGGTATAGGAGGTCCTCCGGACCTCCTCCGGCACACTGCCGGGATGTCTGCTGATAGAAATCAGCAGACATCCGGCTCCGATCCCCGCCCGGCGAGCGGCGGGGAACGGAATCGCAGCGCATCGCTCGTCTGAATTGACGAGCGATGCGCCGCGATCACCGACATGGGGGGTCATCATGACCCCCCTGGGCGATATGCCCTGATGCCTGCTGATCGATTTCAACAGGCATCGGGCGCCGGCTCCGCTCCAGATGGTTGCGGGTTCCGGCAAAGCACATGACGTTCTCATACGTCATGTGTCCTTAAGGACTCGGACATGAAGACGTATGAGAACGTCATGTGTCCTTAAGGGGTTAAATATACAAAATGTCTACTTTTGTGTTGGCATCATAAAGTTGACATGTTTTTACCTTTTGAAGACATTAGATGGCTTCAAAGTTTAGCAGCAATTGATTTTTTTTTTTAGGGACCAGTTCAGTTTTTAACCCCTTAAGGACCAGGCCATTTTATACCTTAAGGACCGGAGCGTTTTTTGCAATTCTGACCACTGTCACTTTAAACATTAATAACTCTGGAATGCTTTTAGTTATCATTCTGATTCCGAGATTGTTTTTTCGTGACATATTCTACTTTAACTTAGTGGTAAAATTTTATGGTAACTTGCATCCTTTCTTGGTGAAAAATCCCAAAATTTGATGAAAAAAATGAAAATTTTGCATTTTTCTAACTTTGAAGCTCTCTGCTTGTAAGGAAAATGGATATTCAAAATATTTTTTTTTTGGGTTCACATATACAATATGTCTACTTTATGTTTGCATCATAAAATTTATGAGTTTTTACTTTTGGAAGACACCAGAGGGCTTCAAAGTTCAGCAGCAATTTGGAAATTTTTCACAAAATTTTCAAACTCGCTATTTTTCATGGACCAGTTCAGGTTTGAAGTGGATTTGAAGGGTCTTCATATTAGAAATACCCCATAAATGACCCCATTATAAAAACTACACCCCCCAAAGTATTCAAAATGACATTCAATAAGTGTATTAACCCTTTAGGTGTTTCACAGGAATAGCAGAAAAGTGAAGGAGAAAATTCACAATCTTCCTTTTTTACACTCGCATGTTCTTGTAGACCCAATTTTTGAATTTTTGCAAGGGGTAAAAAGGAGAAAATTTTTACTTGTATTTGAAACCCAATTTCTCTCGAGTAAGCACATACCTCATATGTCTGTTAATTGTTCGGCGGGCGCAGTAGAGGGCTCAGAAGGGAAGGAGCGTCAAATGGTTTTTGGGGGGCATGTCACCTTTAGGAAGCCCCTATGGTGCCAGGACAGCAAAAAAAAAACACATGGCATACCATTTTGGAAACCAGACCCCTCGGGGAACGTAAAAAGGGGTAAAGTGAACCTTAATACCCCACAGGTGATTCACGACTTTTGCATATGTAAAAAAATAAATAAAATGTTTTACCTAAAATGCTTGGTTTCCCAAAAATGTTACATTTTTAAAAAGGATAATAGCAGAAAATACCCCCCAAAATTTGAAGCCCAATTTCTCCCGATTCAGAAAACACCCCATATGGGGGTGAAAAGTGCTCTGCTGGCGCACTACAGGTCTCAGAAGAGAAGGAGTCACGTTTGGCTTTTTGAAAGCAAATTTTGCTCTGGGGGCATGCCGCATTTAGGAAGCCCCTATGGTGCCAGAACCGCAAAAAAAAACCACATGGCATACCATTTTGGAAACCAGACCCCTCGGGGAACGTAAAAAGGGGTAAAGTGAACCTTAATACCCTACAGGTGTTTTACGACTTTTGCATATGTTAAAAAAAAAAAAAAAATTTACCTAAAATGCTTGGTTTCCCAAAATTTTTACATTTTTAAAAAGGATAATAGCAGAAAATACCCCCCAAAATTTGAAGCCCAATTTCTCCCGATTCAGAAAACACCCCATATGGGGGTGAGAAGTGCTCTGCTGGCGCACTACAGGTCTCAGAAGAGAAGGAGTCACATTTGGCTTTTTGAAAGCAAATTTTGCTCTGGGGGCATGCCGCATTTAGGAAGCCCCTATGGTGCCAGAACCGCAAAAAAAAAACACATGGCATACCATTTTGGAAACCAGACCCCTCGGGGAACGTAAAAAGGGGTAAAGTGAACCTTAATACCCTACAGGTGTTTCACGACTTTTGCATATGTTAAAAAAAAAAAAAAAAATTTTACCTAAAATGCTTGGTTTCCCAAAATTTTGACATTTTTAAAAAGGGTAATAGCAGAAAAAACCCCCGAAAATTTGAAGCCCAATTTCTACCGATTCAGAAAACACCCCATATGGGGGTGAGAAGTGCTCTGCTGGCGCACTACAGGTCTCAGAAGAGAAGGAGTCACATTTGGCTTTTTGAAAGCAAATTTTGCTCTGGGGGCATGCCGCATTTAGGAAGCCCCTATGGTGCCAGGACAGCAAAAAAAAAACACATGGCATACTATTTTGGAAACTAGACCCCTCGGGGAACATAACAAGGGGTAATGTGAACCTTAATACCCCACAGGTGATTCACAACTTTTGCATATGTAAAAAAAAAAAATTTTTTTTACCTAAAATGTTGGTTTCCCAAAAATTTTTGATTTTTAAAAAGGGTAATAGCAGAAAATACCCCCCATAATTTGTAACACAATTTCTCCCGAGTACGGCGATACCCCATATGTGACCCTCAACTGTTGCCTTGAAATACGACAGGGCTCCAAAGTGAGAGCGCCATGCGCATTTGAGGCCTAAATTAGGGATTGCATAGGGGTGGACATAGGGGTATTCTACGCCAGTGATTCCCAAATAGGGTGCCTCCAGCTGTTGTAAAAGTCCCAGCATGCCTGGACAGTCAGTGGCTATCTGGTAATACTGGGAGTAGTTGTTTTGCAACAGCTGGAGGCTCCGTTTTGGAAACAGTGGCGTACCAGACGTTTTTCATTTTTATTGGGGAGGGGGGGCTGTGTAGGGGTATGTGTATACGTAGTGTTTTTTACTTTTTATTTTATTGTGTGTTAGTGTAGTGTAGTGTTTTTAGGGTACAGTCGCACGGGCGGGGGGTTCACAGTAGTTTCTCGCTGGCAATTTGAGCAGCGGCAGAAAATTTGCCTCAGCTCAAACTTGCAGCCGGATACTTACTGTAATCCTCCGCCCATGTGAGTGTACCCTGTACGTTCACATTGGGGGGGGGGGGGGAACATCCAGCTGTTGCAAAACTACAACTCCCAGCATGTACGGTCTATCAGTGCATGCTGGGAGTTGTAGTTTTGCAACAGCTGGAGGCTCCGTTTTGGAAACGGTGGCGTACCAGACGTTTTTCATTTTTATTGTAGGGGTATGTGTATATGTAGTGTTTTTTTACTTTTTATTTTATTGTGTGTTAGTGTAGTGTTTTTAGGGTAGAGTCGCACGGGCGGGGGGTTCACAGTAGTTTCTCGCTGGCAGCTTGAGCTGCAGCAGAAAATTTGCTGCAGCTCAAACTTGCAGCCGGATACTTACTGTAATCCTTCGCCCATGTGAGTGTACCCTGTACGTTCACATTGGGGGGGTGGAACATCCAGCTGTTGCAAAACTACAACTCCCAGCATGTACGGTCTATCAGTGCATGCTGGGAGTTGTAGTTTTGCAACAGCTGGAGGCACACTGGTTGTGAAACACCGAGTTTGGTAACAAACTCAGTGTTTTGCAACCAGTGTGCCTTCAGCTGTTGCAAAAGCTACAACCCCCAGCATGTACGGACAGCGGAAGAGCATGCTGGGTGTTGTAGTTATGCAACAGCCGGAGGCATACTACTTTGGCTGGGGATGCTGGGGATTGTAGTTATGCAACAGCTGGAGACACACTGGTTTGCTACTTAACTCAGTGTGCCTTCAGCTGTTGCAAAACTACAAAGGACAGGACGTACTCCTACGTCCTCGGTCCTTAAGGACTCGGAAACGGGGGCGTAGGAGTACGTCCATTGTCCTTAAGGGGTTAAGTGAATTTGAGGGTCTTTATGTTAGCAATAACCCATAATGGACCTCATTATGAAAACTGCACCTCTCAAAGTATTCAAAATGACATTCAGAAAGTTTAACCCTTGAGGTGTTTCACAAGAATAGCAGCAAAGTGGAGGAGAAAATTCAAAATCTTAAATTTTTTACACTAACATTTTCTTGTAGACCCATTTTTTTTTTCATTTTTACAAGGGGTAAAATGGAGAAAAAGCCCACCAAAATGTGTAACCTAACTTCTCTCAAGTAAGGAAATACCTCATGTGGATGTAAAGTGCTCTGTGGGTGCACTAGAGGGCTCGGAAGGGAGACTTTGTACTTTTGGAGAGCGAATTTTGTTGAAATGTTGTTTGGGGGGCATGTCGCATTTAGGAAGCCCATGGTGCCAGATCAGCAAAAAAAAAAAAAAAACACATGGCGCACTATTTGGGAAACTACACCACTCAAGGAATGTAACAAAGAGTACAGCCTTTACACCCACAGGTGTTTGACGAATGTTCACTAAAGTTGGACATGAAAATGAAAATTTTTATTTTTTTCACTAAAATGCAGGTGTTACTGTCACGCACCTGGATGCGGGCGGTCTGGAACAAGATGTGGATCCTCTTCAAGTGTGGCAGATGACTCGGACCGTATCGGGGAGCGGAGTCTAAGGTGCCACTGGTCTTCACCAGAGCCCGCCGCAAAGCTGGATGGATTTGCTGCGGCAGGCGACACCCAGGTCGCTACCCCCAATACGGCTCGACCACACAGGTAACCGGGCTAGATGAGGTACAGGAGGAAGAGACGGAGGCGTAGTCAACATAGCAGAAGGCCAAGGCAGGCGACAAAGGTTCGTAGTCAGTAAATGTAGCGGAAAGGTCTGGGTACACGGGTATGGCAAACAGGCAATAGGGTACGTTTTCTCTCAGGCAAATGGCACTGAAGATCCGGCAGGGGGGCGTGGGAGGTGCAACAACTTTATAATGTGCTGTACAGGTGCATACAATTATGGACGTACTGGCCCTTTAAATCTCAGAGCACCAGCAGGGACACGTGCGCTGGTGCTGAGACACAGAGCTGGAGGCAGCAGGGGAGTGAGGTAAGTGACGGGCCTGGACTCTCATGCGGCCGCCATGCGCGCCCGGAGCGCAAGTAGTAACAGTACCCCCCTTTTGGTCTCCCTCTCCTTTTGCGGCTAAGAAATATTTTGAGCAGGTCTTTGTCCAGAATATTGTCCTGTGGCTCCCAAGACCTCTCCTCTGGACCGAAACCTTCCCAATCAACCAGAAAAAAGCGTTTTCCTCTGATGAACGTAGAGTCTAAGATCTCCTTCACAACATACACATCTGAGGTACCAGGAGAGAAGTCCTTAGGAGAAAAACGGTTGAAGATGGCTGGTTTCAGGAGAGAAACATGGAAAGAGTTCGAGATCCGGAGAGAGGAGGGAAGATGAAGGGAATAAGCCAGGGGATTGAGCCGTTTCTTGACTCTATAGGGACCCAAATAACGAGGACCAAGTTTATAACTGGGTATATTGAAACGGATATATTTAGTGGATAGCCAGAATTTGTCACCAGGAGAATATTCAGGAGTAGGACGTCTCTTCTTGTCTGCCTGAACTTTCATGCTAAAAGTAGCCTGTAGAAGTGCAAGACGTGTCTTTTGCCAGATGGAAGAAAAATTCCGTACTTGTTAATTGATGGCAGGAACTCCAGAGGAAGATGACAAAGTGGAGGACGAGGGTGAAGTCCATAGACCACAAAGAAGGGGGAAGCACCAGAGGAATCGGAATCTTTGTGGTTGTAGGAAAATTCAGCCCATGGTAGCTGATCGACCCAGTCATCTTGACTCGCAGAAATAAAATGGCATAGATAGTCTCCCAACAACGGATTCACCCTCTCGACCTCTTTCACCCTCTCGACCTGTAGACGTGAACACAGGGCCCACCAGAATTTAGAAACAAACTGAACCCCTCGTTCGGAGACAATATGGGAATTAAGTCCATGCAAATGAAAGATATGATGGAGAAAAAGCCTGGCAAGTTGTGGAGCTTATGGGAGACCAGGTAGCGGTACAAAATTAGCCATTTTAGAAAAGTGATCTACTACCACCCATATGACAGTATTACCTTGGGAAGAAGGAAGAACTGTAATTAAATCCATGGCAATGTCAGACCAAGAAAATTAAGGAACTGGCAAGGGTTGAAGCAGACCTGCTGGCTTGGGCGCAGACTGGGCAGGACCGAACAAAATCAACGACATCCTTTTTCAAAGTTAACCACCAGTACTGTCTTGAGATGAGTTGTAAAGTCTTACGAATACCAGGATGGCCTGCCAGAAGAGAAGAATGTCCCCATTTCAAGACTCGGAGTTTCATACGAGGTGAAATGTAAGTTTTTCCAGGAGGCAGGTGTTGGAGACTTGCTAGTGCTGTAGAAATGAGGCGCTCCGGCGGGATAATATGCTGTGGGAGAGATTCACAGTTGTGCAACTCTGAAGACCTGGAGAGAGCGTCAGCACGGACATTCTTTTCTGCAGGACGGAAGTGGATGAAGAAGTGGAATCTGGAGAAAAACAAGGACCATCGGGCCTGTCGTGGGTTGAGACGATGAGTTGACTGAAGATAAAGCAGATTCTTGTGAATAAATTGTGACTGGAAATACCGAACCCTCCAAAAGGTGACTCCACTCTTCTAAAGCTAGTTTAATGGCTAAGAGCTCGTGATCACTGATAGTATGGTTTCTTTCTGCAGGCGTGAAGGTTTTAGAGAAAAAGCCGCAGGTAAAAGTTCTCCCTTCAGCAGACTTTTGTGTTAAAACTGCCCCAGCTCCTACTGAGGAAGTATCCACTTACAAGAAAAATGGCTTGTTAGGATCAGGTCTGAATATAACAGGAGCAGAAGCAAAGGCAGACTACAACTTCTACAGCATCTGGTGTCCACATCCTGGGGTTAGCATTCTTCTTGGTAAGGGAGACTATGGGAGCTACCAGAGTAGAGTAGTGAGGTATAAATTGCCGATAGTAGTTGGCAAAACCAAGGAAACGCTGGATGGCCTTCAGACCGGAAGGTTGAGGCCAATCTAGAACAGCGGACAACTTGTTGGGATCCATCTGGAGACCTTCACTTGTAACAATATAACCCAAGAAAGGAAGACTGGTTTTCTCAAAAGTACATTTCTCCAGTTTGGCATAAAGACAATTTTCCCGGAGACGCTGTAAGACTTTGCGGAGATGAAAGCGATGAGATTGAGGATTGGATGCATAGATGAGTATATCGTCCAAATAGACTACGACACAGGTGTATAGAAGATCACGAAAAATGTCATTGACGAACTCCTGAAAGACTGCTGGAGCATTACAGAGTCCAAATGGCATGACAAGATACTCGAAATGTCCATCTCAGGTATTAAACGCGGGCTTCCATTCGTCCCCTTTACGGATGCGAATCAAATTATATGCCCCACGCAGATCAAGTTTTGAGAAGATTTTGGCACCTCTTAGCCGATCAAATAATTCTGAGATTAGGGGTAGTGGATAACTGTTCTTTACAGTGATTTTATTTAATTCACGATAGTCAATACAAGGTCGCAAAGAACCCCGGCAGGTGAAGAGGACTTCCAGATAAACCCCTTGCGCAGATTTTCTTGGATGTAGTCTTCCATGGCCTGGGTTTCTGGAACAGACAAGGGGTAAATTCTGCCTCTGGGAGGAGTGGAGCCGGGCTGTAAGTCTATAGGGCAATCGTAGGGGCGATGTGGAGGCAATACTTTAGCTTGCTTTTCACTCAAAACATCCACAAAGTCCTGAAGAAAAACAGGCAGACCAGGCAGAGGACTAGAAGCTGGTTTCAATTTAGTAACACGTACATGGATACAGTGAGTGTTACAATGTGGACCCCAACTTAGGACTTCTCCAGTTTTCCAATCCAGCTGTGGGGCATGGAGCTGTAACCAAGGTAGACCAAGCAGGAGAGGAGAAGTACAGTATGGGAGTACGTAGAAGGACAAGTTCTCCTTATAAGAAACTCCGAACTGCATAGACAGGGGTTCTGTGCGGTAAAGCACGGTACAGTCCAGTCTTTCTCCATTGACCATAGAGATGTACAGTGGTTTCTGTAGGTGGGACACAGGAAGACGATACTTATGCACAAGGGAGGCATCAATAAAGTTTCCTGCAGGGCCAGAGTCCAGGAAGGCCAGAACGGAGATGATCTCTTTGGAGGGAAGAAGGAGCTGGACTGTCAAATTTAAACGTGGAGAGGAGGAATTCACACCTAGGGAGACCTCTCCAACAAACCCTAGATGCGAGCGTTTCCCTGTGGCTGTGGACGTACAGGACAATCTTTAAGGAAATGATCGGCACTTGCGCAGTAGAGACACAGATTCTCAGCTCGGCGTCGAGTTCTTTCTTGCAGAGTCAGGCGAGACCGATCCACCTGCATAGCCTCCACTGCGGGAGGCAAGGTAGAAGGTTGTGGTGGTTGTGGGAGATTGGAGCCAAGCATGGAAAGCAGAGGTCGTGCTGATTCTCTTTCTTGATGTTGTTCCTCACGTCTCTCAGAGAAACGGATATCAATACGGGATGCCAATTGTATTCATTCCAATTGGATGGTAACTCCCGGGCAGCGAGGACATCTTTTATCTGGTTAGATAATCCCCTCTTGAATGTAGCGCAGAGAGCTTCATTATTCCATGACAACTCCGATGCCAGGGTCCGGAACCGGATGGCATATTCGCCCACAGTGGAATTGCCCTGGGAAAGACTCAGTAATGCCGTCTCAGCGGAGGAAGCTCGGGCAGGTTCTTCAAAATCTGTGCGAAATTCCATCAGGAACGCCTGGAGGTTTTTAGTGATAGCATCACTGCGATCTCATAGTGGAGTATCCCAGGCCAAGGCCCTGCCAGACAGGAGACTAATGACGAAGGCCACCTTTCTTCTCTGTGGAGAACTGGTCCGCCATGAGTTCCAAGTGCATGGAGCACTGTGTCACGAAACCCTGACAAGTCTTGGGATCTCCCTCAAACTTCTCCGAAAGCGACAGACGGAGTTTCGGACTGGAGGAAACTGCAGCAGCGGGAGGCTATACAGAAGCTGGAGGAGGCTGTGGCGGATTCTACTGGGCAGAGAGCAGCTGCTGAATCATGGCGGAAAGCTGGTTGAGCTGCTGTGCCTGCTGGGCCAACTGCTGGGACTGAAGCGCCACAACCTATGCAAGATCCGAATCAGGCAGCGGAACCCCAGTTGGATCCATGGCCGGATCTTGCTGTCACGCATCTGGATGCGGGCGGTCTGGAACAAGATGTGGATCCTCTGCCTTTGTGGCAGATGACTCGGACCGTATCGGGGAGCGGAGTCGAAGGTGCCGCTGGTCTTCACCAGATCCCGCTGCAAAGCAGGATGGATTTGGTCGCTACCCCCAATACGGCTTGACCACACAGGTAACCGGGCTAGACAAGGTACATGAGGATGAGACGGAGGTGTAGTCAACGTAGCAGAAGCTCAAGGCAGGCGGCAAAGGTTCGTGGTCGGTAAACGTAGCGGAAAGGTCTGGGTACACAGGTATGGCAAACAGGCAATAGGGTACGCTTTCTCTCAGGCAAATGGCACTGAAAATCCGGCAGGGGGGTGTGGGAGGTGCAACAACTTTATAATGTGCTGTACAGGTGCATACAATTATGGGCGTACTGGCTCTTTAAATCTCAGAGCACCAGCGCCCTGGGAGACAAGGACACGCGCCGTGGTGCTGAGACGCAGAGCAGGAAACGAGGTAAGCGACGGGCCGGGACTCGCATGCGGGCGCATCCCGCGATGCGAATCCTGGTCCCACCTGGAGCAGAGACCTTGCGCTCGCGGCCGCCATGCACGGCCGGAGCGCAAGTAGTAACAGTTACCCCAACATGTTTATTTTCACAAGGGGTAATAGGAGAGAAAAAATTTTTTGTAATACCATTTCTTCTGAGTAAGGAAATACCTCATATGATCATGTAAAGTGCTCTGCTGGTGCAATACAGGGCCCAGAAGGGAAGCAGCGCCTTTGGGCTTTGTGAGAGCGAATTTGATTGGAATGGAAGTCGGGGGCCATGTGACTTTATAAAGCCCCCATGGTGCCAGAACAGTGACCCCCCCCCCCCACATTTGACCCCATTTCAGAAACTACACCCCTCACGGAATGTAATAAGGGGTGCAGTGAGCATTTACACCCCACTGGCATTTGACAGCTCTTTGGAACAGTGGGCTGTGCAAGTGAGAAGTTTTATTTTTCCTTTTCACGGTCCACAGTTCAAAAAGATCTGTAAGACACCTTTGGGGTGTAAATGCTCACTGCACCCCTTGTTACATTCCGTGAGGGGTGTAGTTTCCAAAATGAGGTAACATGTCGGGGGGTCTCCTGTTCTGGCAGCATGGGGGCTTTGTAAATGCACATGGCCTTCAATTCCAGCCAATTTCTCTCACCAAAAGCCCTATGGCGCTCCTTCTCTTCTGAGCCCTGTAGTGCGCCTGCAGAGTACTTTATATCCACATATGGGGTATTTCCTTACTCAAAAAAATGGTGTTACAAATTTTGGGGGGCTTTTTTCGTTTTTAATTTTTCACATCCAAATTTAGCGAAAATTTGGCAGAGACATGTGGGGTGTTAAGGCTCACTGTACCCCTTGTTACTTTCCGTGAGGGGTGTAGTTTCCAAAATAAGGTCACATGTGGGTGGGGTTTTTTTTGCGTTTATGTCAGAACCACTGTAACTATCAGCCACCCCTGTGCAAATCACCAATTTAAGCCTCAAATGTACATGGTGCACTCTCACTCCTGAGCCCTGTTGTGCGCCCGCAGAGCACTTTACGTCCACATATGGGGCCCATACCGGACGACAAATCAGGACGATCGTGAAGTGGCACCAGTGCCAACTCACTCGTGCTGGTAAAGGGTGATTGGTGACAGCACCAATCACTCGATTGACCTGGATTTAATTCAGGCCTGTGATTTGCCGACATGGGTGGGCTCTTTGGACCGCCCAGGCGTTGGCACGGTGGTGAACGGAAACTCCGAGGGTGTGCAGGTACATCCTCAGTCCTTAAGTCCCAGGACGCGATGGCGTACCTGTATGTCCTTATTCCTTGTGTGGTTAATGTTTAATGAATTCGTTTGGAATGGTAGTCAGGGGCCATGTGCGTTTACAAAGCCCCCTGTGGTGCCAGAACAGTGGACCCCCCCACATGTGACCCCATTTTGGAAACTACACCCCTCACAGAATTTAATAAGGGGTGCAGTGAGTATTTACACCCACTGGCGTTTAACAGATCTTTGGAACAGTACACTGTGCAAATGAAAAATAATATTTTTCATTTTCACGGACCACTGTTCCGTGACACATGTGGGGCGTAAATGCTCACTGTACCCCTTATTACATTACACGAGGGGTGTAGTTTCCAAAATGGGGTCACATGTGGGGGGGGGGGGGTCCATTGTTCTGGCTCTATGGGGGCTTTGTAAATTTATGTGACCTTCAATTCCGGACACATTTTCTCTTCAAAATCCCAATGGCGCTCCTTCTCTTCTGAGCATTGTAGTTCTCCCGCCGAGCACTTTACATCCACATTTGGGGTATTTTCTTACTCAGAGGGAATGGGGTTACAAATTTTGGGGGTCTTTTTTCCTATTTTCCCTTGTGAAAATGAAAAATGTAGGGTAAAACCAGCATTTTAGTGAAAACATATATATTTTTTTTTCATTTTCCCATCCAACTTTAATGAAAATTTGTCAAACACCTTTGGGGTGTTCAGGCTCACTATACCCCTTGTTACGTTCCGTGGGGGGTGTAGTTTCCAAAATGGGGTCACATGTGGGTATTTATGTTTTTGCGTTTATGTCAGAACCACTGTAAAATCAGCCACCCCTGTGCAAATCACCAATTTAGGCCTCAAATGTACATGGTGCGCTCTCACTCCTGAGCCTTGTTGTGAGCCCGCAGAGCGTTTTACGCCCACATATGGGGTATTTCCGTACTTAGGAGAAATTGCGTTACTAATTTTGGGGGGCTTTTTTTCCTTTTACTGCTTGTGAAAATAAAAAGTATGGGGCAACACCAGCATGTTAGTGTAAACATTTTTTTTTATTTTACACTAACAGGCTGGTGTAGACCCCAACTTTTCCTTTTCATAAGGGGTAAAAGGAGAAAAAGCCCCCCAAAATTGGTAGTGCAATTTCTCCCGATTGCGGAAATACCCCATATGTGGCCCTAAACTGTTTCCTTGAAATACGACAGGGCTCTGAAGTGAGAGAGCGCCATGCGCATTTGGGGACTAAATTAGGAATTGCATAGGGGTGGACATATGGGTATTCTACGCCAGTGATTCCCAAACAGGGTGCCTCCAGCTGTTGCTTAACTCCTAGAATGCCACAGTAGGTGGCTGTCCAGAAATGCTGGGAGTTGTTGTTTTGCAACAGCTGGAGGCTCCGTTTTGCAAACCCTGCCGTACAATACGTTTTTCATTTTTATTGGGTGGGACAGTGTAAGGGGGTGTATATGTAGTGTTTTACTCTTTATTATGTGATAGTGTAGTGTTTTTAGGGTACATTCGCACTGGCGTGTTACGGTGAGTTTCCCGCTAGGAGTTTGCGCTGCGGCGAAAAATTTGCCGCAGACCAAACTTGAAGCAGGAAACTTACTGTAAACCTGCCCCTGTGAATGAACCCTGTACGTTCACATGGGAGGACAAACCTCCAGCTGTTTCAAAACCACAACTCCCAGCATGCACTGACAGTGCATGCTGGGAGTTGTAGTTTTGCAACAGCTGGAGGCACACTGGTTGGAAAACCTTCAGTTAGGTTCTGTTACCTAACAGTATTTTCCAACCAGTGTGCCTCCAGCTGTTGCAAAACTACAACTCCCAGCATGTACTAATCGCTGAAGGGCATGCTGGGAGATGTAGTTATGAAACAGCTGGAGGTTACGCAACTACAACTCCCAGCATGGTGAGACAGCTGTTTGCTGTTTCAGCATGCTGGGATTTGCAGTTTTGCAACATCTGGAGGGCAACAGTTTATAGACCACTGCCCAGTGATTTCCAAACTGTGACCCTTCAGATGTTGCAAAACTACAAATCCCAGCATGTCCAGACAGCAAAGAGCTGTTTGAGCATGCTAGGAGTTATAGTTTTGCAAGATCTGGAGGGATACAGTTTAGAGACCACTATATAGTGGTCTCAAACTGCAGCCCTCCAGCTGTTGCAAAACTACATATTCCAGCATGCCCAAACAGCTGTCTGGGCATGCTGGGAGTTGTAGTTTTGCAACATCTGGAGGGCTACAGTCTCAGACTGTAGCCCTCCAGATGTTGCTAGGCAACTTACCGGCTTCTGTAGGATCCAGGGAGCCGTCCTCTTCTGCCGCAAGCCGCCCGCCGATCCCCGTCTAATGACCCCCCTGGGCATTTGTACGGGGTGCCTGCTGATAGATATCAGCAGTCACCCCGGTCCGGTCCCCGCCCGGCGCGCGGCGGGGACCGAAATTCTCACGGGCGTATGGATACGCCCTTTGTCCTTAAGTACCAGGACGCAAGGGTGCATGCATACGCCCTTTGTCCCCAACAGTTTAAAGGGGTTATCCAGGAAAAAACTTTTTTTTTTTATATATCAACTGGCTCCAGAAAGTTTAAACAGATTTGTAAATTACTTCTATTAAAAAAATCTTAATCCTTTCATTACTTATGAGCTTCTGAAGTTAATGTTGTTCTTTTCTGTCTAAGGCCCCGTTCACACTACGGAATGTTCATTCTTTGCGCGGATTCCGCGAGCACTGCATAGCCGTCAATGGTGACTGCTCAGTGCCCCGCGGCCCTAGCGCCGAAGTAATTTCGGCGGCGGCCGCCAGGTGGAAGCTCCGCCCGCGGAATTCATTCGCGAGAATTCCGACGTGTGAACGCACCCTAATTGCTCTCTGATGACACGTGTCTCGGGAACCGCCCAGTTTAGAAGCAAATCCCCATAGCAAACCTCTTCTAAATGGAATACTGTTTGTGATGTTTGTTGGATAGAATGGGTAACTGGGATATATATACCCTCAACATACGATGGTAATTTGTTTCAAACAAGCCATCGTTTGTCGAATCCATCATATGTTGAGGGATTCGTGCAATGTAAAGTATAGGAAGCTGTACTCGCCTTTCCCCGCCGCTCGAGATGGTGTCCCCGGGCCTCCGCTGGGCTCTCCGCTGTCTTCTCCGGTCCTCTTCTGTCTTCTCCGGTCCTCTTCTGTCTTCTCCGGTCCTCTTCTGTCTTCCGCAAGGCCTTACTGGGCCTGCGTAGCGACATCATTACGCCGCTGCTTACGCCATTCCTATTGGATGATGTGCACAGCAGCGTATTGACGTCATCGGAGAGGGCCGAGAAGACACCGGAAGACCAGCGCTGGACCCGGAGGGCACCCTGGAGCATCGTGGAGGGGTAAGTAATACTTACCGCACAACAAGGGGAACATTAAGCTGCTATCCGGTAGCAGCTTAAGCATTTGGCGCTGCCGGATAGCACTTAATGCGATGGCCCCGACATAAAAAAGCATTGTATGTCGATGCTGACATCGACATGCGATGGCCTCTGAGAGGCCATCGTATGTCGCTTTCATCATATGTCGGGGCCATCGTAGGTCGGGGGGGGTCACTGTATATATAATATACCATGCTTTAACATATGGAATGTGGTGTATGTTTAACCAGTCGTGTGTTTAATCAAGGTTTGCAAAAAAAATAAAAATAAAGATGAATGGTGAGACATGTGCTGTGTACTACATGCCTACCCTCTTTTTGTGTTATATGGAGGTTTGGATAATCCAAATGTTGATGCTATCATATACATTCTAAAAAAGTCAGAGAAGGGGGCAGTAACGTAATTATGAATAAATATATGAATAAATTTAACACAAAAAGAGGGTAGACATGTAGTATACAACACATGTCTCACCATTCATCTTTATTGTTACTTATTTTTTATGGGAAAAGGGGGTGATTTGAACTTTTATTAAGGAAAGGGTTAAATCACATTTATTTTATTTTTTTTGCAAACCTTGATTAAACACACCACATTCCATATGTTAAAGCATGGTATATATATATATCCCAGTTACCCATTCTATCCAACGTACATCACAAACAGTATTTCATTTAAAGAAATATTTTATATAGTAGATTTTTATAAATTTTTCATATATCTCTTTCACAATAGATACAGTATAACATTATATTTCTCTTCACTATATCAGCAAGTAAATTGTCACATTATGTATGGTACTACACAATCATAGATTTCCAAATTACTGAATTACATCATGTCTATTTCTTCACTTATATCTCTTCTATTATATTCTCTGTACTCTCTTTTCCATGTTTTCCTTCTTTTCTTGTGTCTGAACATCTGAATAGGATCTAATCAAGTATAGAACTCCAGGTAGTGAATCAGAACCGGAGTTTACATATTACCTGCATGACCTTTTTAAAACTGGCTATATAAGGCCGATTTTTCAACTATAGGCATTGTCTTTTATCCCTACCATTGAAAAAGGGGACGTGGCTCCCCGAAACGCGTCTGGTACAGACTGCTTACTTGCACAGAGACTGGGACACATCAGAGCATTCTATTACCACAGCAGAGTCCGGAACAGTCACCGCTGGTCAGCCGCAGACAGTATCGGCTCCCAGCGTTACAGCCAGCAACGGCATCTCACACCGGACCTCCATCCCTGTCCTGCTCCTGTTTCCCCATGATGCCGAGTCACAGAGGGCAGGCACCGGAGGACCTCAGGCGCTGACACACGCATTTGAATTCAGAGGAGCCGCTAAGAGGCACATAGTTCTTCATTGACCTCTTCTTGTATTTTGTCCCCGTGCCGCCGGGGTATAGAAGAGCGCATCTTCCACAACTGTATATAACCTGATACGCCTGCATCGCTATTACGCGCATCTATTTAAAGCAAACCCTGCGCAGACAGGGAAAGTGGCCTAATTTCTGAAAGCCTTCAGCGGCGCCGAGCACCAAAACTACTGTGGATCAACCCTATCAGCGTTATGTATGTCCCATATACCTTCTGTCCCATATATCCCTCTAGTGCAATATTATCCCCAATTATATTTTACAAATTTTTTAATATATGGTTAATATTATCTTCGGCCTGGGTTTTCTGTTTTATGTAGAGCTCCCAATCCTGCATTTTTTTGTATATATTTTTATAGTTCGGACATTTACGCACGCGGCGATACCACATATATTTGTTTATTTTTATTTACATGGTGTTTTTTTTTTTTATGGGAAAAGGGGGGTGATTTGAATTTTTATTAAGGAAAGGGTTAAATCACATTTATGAACTTTTTTTTTACACTTTGTTTTGGCAGTGTTATAGCTCCCGTAGGGACCTATAGCACTGCACACACTGATTGCCAGCACTGTTCACTGCAAAGCCATGGCTTTGCAGTGATCAGTGTTATCGGCGGTCGATTGCTCAAGCCTGCATCTCAGGCTTGGAGCAATTAATCGCCGAAGGAAGGTAAGAGGACCTCCGCTCGTGTCCCAGCTGATCGGGACACACTGCATTTTTCACTGCGGTGGGTCCCGATCAGCCCCACTGAGCAGCCGGGCAGCTTTCACTTTTGTTTTAGAAGCGGCGTTCAACTTTGAACCCTGCGTCTGAAGTGTTAATAGCACTCGGCACCGCGATCGCTGCTGCTCGCTATTAGCCCCTGGTCCCGGCTTCAGATACGTGCCGGGACCGACCCGATATGACACGGGGACCCCGCGTTATATCGCGAGAGTCGGCCAAGGACGTAAATATACGTCCTTGGTCGTTAAGGGGTTAAATAAAAAGGAAAAAGATTTTCTTTTGGTTAAACACTGTTCCCTCCCAATCTTTTATTATCTTCCTAAACTCCACAAATCCCTCACTAACCCTTCTGGACGCCCCATTATTTCTGGTATTGGTTCCCTCACTTGTAATTTGTCATACTATATTGATTTTTTTCTCCAGCCTTGTGTTACAGCTACCATCTTACCTTAACCCCTTAAGGATGCAGGGTTTTTCAGTTTTTGCATTTTCATTTTTTTCTCCTTACCTTTTAAAAATCCTAACCCTTTCAATTTTCCACCTAAAAATCCATATTATGGCTTATTTTTTGCGTCACCAATTCTACTTTGCAGTGACATTGGTCATTTTACCCAAAAATCCACGGCAAAACGGGAAAAAAAATAATTGTGCGACAAAATCGAAGAAAAACGCCATTTTGTAACTTTTGGGGGCTTCCGTTTCTACACAGTGCATTTTCCGGTAAAAATGACCAATTATTCTGTAGGTCCGTACGGTTAAAATGGTACCCTACTTATATAGGACTCACCGAGAAAACACTAATACTTAACTTTTAATATATTAAGTTAAAACTAGGGAATCCTCCCCAAACCATCAATCAAAAACAAGAAAACATTAAAATAAAAAAAATAAAGACTCTATAAGAGTCTATGTGATCTCAACAATAGATCTCAAAAGATACCATTAGTCCTATATACAAGTAGTATCGATAGTATCGATATCACTGCCAGATAGGAATGTACCAACGCGTTTCACTTCCCCCCTGCTCATCAGGGGACAATTGGGGCCTAAATACATGGTCCTAGAAGATGATGATGGCCATGGCTCTCAGCAATTACCACCTATATTGCTTCCTACATTGGCCATCATCATCTTCTAGGACCATGTATTTAGCCCCCAATTGTCCCCTGATGAGCAGGGGGAGTGAAACGCGTTGGGACATTCCTATCTGGCAGTGATATCGATAAGTATAATTATTTTGTTGCAACCATGAACCTATATCTCCTGTTAAACTGCTTACCAGATGTTATTAATTCCCTGTACTATTGTTTTCAGTAACCTGTATCTTAACAGTGTTATACTGGCTTGCTATCTGGTCACATTTTTGATCCGGTGTTACTATTACATCATTGTAACTGTGGGAAAGGATCTATTTGTACATTATTATGCGTGTTCATCATTTACTCATATAATGGTCTTGCTCTCTGTGACACTATCTATTGACAGAGCATTCATGGATATGGCAGGATATCATATGATAATATAGCATGATTCATTTTACGAGTGACAAACGTATGTACATACACAAAATTGAGCCAAGGAGACTAGGTTCTGGGACCAGTCTATTTGATATTTAAATATTTGGTTCACTCAATGTGAGTGAAGTCTCACTGTATCTTGGAGCCGCCAACATAATAAGCTGAGGATATCCATCCCTATCCCTACAGCTATTCAGGGTTCCCCAGTGAGACAGTCAGTTCTTCTCCTATTTTTCCCTCATTTTAGGGCATATAGGAGTCAGCACAGACTAGGTTCCAGAGCGGGGCCGCCCTTATCAGGGCGTCCACTCCGCCTAGGTATAGAACAGGGTAAAGAGAGGTAGAGTGGCAGGTAGTGGCCGATCCATCCATACTGGCCTTTTACCCTCCTAGGTCCTTTCCCTTCTCTTCCCCACCTATACCCTACCCTTTATTTTTGAGGTCATCTGTACTTTTGATTAAATTTGTGCATCATTTACCTATGGATACTACTTGTATATAGGACTAATGGTATCTTTTTAGATCTATTGTTGAGATCATATAGACTCTTATCGAGTCTTTATCTATTTTTTTCATTTTTCTTTTTTCTTGTTTTTGATTGATGGTTTGGGGAGGATTCCCTAGTTTTAACTTAACGTATTAACCCCTTCCCGCTATTGGACGTATGCATACGTCCAGGCGAACTACACGTTCGCGCAAATGGACGTATGCATACGTCCAAGCGATCTCCTGCTCTGCCGCGGGCAGCGCAGGAGATCGCCGGCGGGACTCAGCTGTCAATCACAGCCGGAGTCCCACCACAGCTGCCGGGGCCGCGATCGCGCTGGTCCCGGCAGCATTAACCCCATAGATGCCGTGATCAGCTCTGATCACTGCATCTATGGTGTTTGCAGGGGCAGCGCTCTCCCCCTGCCCACTAACGGCGGCGCCACGATAAAATAAGGGGGATCGGGGGTGTCCAAGACACCCTCGATCCCCGTGAAGAGATAGGAGTGAGGTGGCAGGGGTGCCACCCCCTCCTATCCCTGCTATTGATCGGCGGAGCGACCGACCAATAGCAGACTGGGGGGGTTAAAGTTCGGTTCCCTCCGCTATGCCCACCCATCGGTGTCCGGGCACAGCGGGGGGAACCGTGTAGTAGCGGCGGTCACTTACCCGGGGGCGGAGCTCCAGATTACGGTGGCGGCTGTGATCATGGCGGCGGTGGAGGTGAGTCTGTTGCCTAGCAACATCTGCATGGCGACAATTTGGAGAGTGGTCTCTAAACTGTGGCCCTCCGGATGTTGCAAAACTACAACTCCCACCATGCCTTGACAGCTGTTTGCTGTGTTGGCATGCTGGGATTTGTAGTTTTGAAAGATGGGGTTCAGGCTAGAGATCACTGACAGTGGTGTCTAAACTGTAGCCCTCCAGATGTTACTAAACTACAACTCCCAGCATGCCCAGACAGCAGTTTGCTGTCTTAGCATGCTGAGATTTGTAGTTTTGCAACATCTGGAGGGCTACAGTTTAGGGACCACTGTCAGTGATCTCCAGCCTGAACCCCTCTAAATCTGGCAAAACTACAACTCCCAGCATTCAGGAACAGCAAAAGGCTGTCTCTGCATGCTGGTAGTTGTACTTGCATTCCTCCAGCTGTTGCATAACTACATCTCCCAGCATTCCCTTTGGCAATCAGTACATGCTGAGAGTTGTAGTTCTGCAACAGCTGGAGGCACACTGGTTGGGAAATACCGAGTTAAGTAATAGGTTCTATTACCTAACTCAGTATTTTCCAAACAGTGTGCCTCCAGCTGTTGCAAAACTACAACTCCCAGCATACACGTTCTGTCAGTGCATGCTGGGAGTTGTAGTTTTTGCCCCCCCTCCCATGTGAATGTACAGGTTACATTCACACTGGCGGTGGATTACAGTGAGTTCCCCGCTTCAACCTTGAGCTGCGGCAAATTTTCCGCCGCAGCTCAAATTCCTAGCTGGAGACTCTATGTAATCCGCCCTCAGTGTGAATGTAGCCTAAAAACGCTACACTACACTAACACAAAATAAAGAGTAAAACACTACATATACACACATACACTGCCCCCCCCCCCCCAATAAAAATGAAAAACGTATCCTACGGCAGTGTTTCCAAAACGGAGCCTCCAGCTGTTGCAAAACAAAAACTCCCAGCATTTCCGGACAGCCATTGACTGTCCAAGCATGCTGGGAGTTTTGCAACAGCTGGAGGCACCCTGTTTGGGAATCACTGGCTTAGAATACCCCTATGTCCACCCCTATGCAAATCCCTAATTTAGGCCTCAAATGCACATGGCGCTCTCACTTTGGAGCCCTGTCGTATTTCAATGCAACAGTTTAGGGCCACATATGGGGTATCGCCGTACTCGGGAGAAATTGCCTAATAAATTTTGGGGGGCTTTTTCTCCTTTTACCCCTTATGAAAAGGTAAAGTTGGGGTCTACACCAGCATGTTAGTGTAAAAAAAAAAAAAAAACATTTGTACACTAACATACTGGTGTTGACCCATAATTTTAAATTTCACAAGCGGTAAAAGAAAAAAAGCCCCCAAAATTTGTAACGCAATTTCTTCTGAGTACGGAGATACCCCATATGTGGGCGAAGTGCTCTGCGGGCACACAACAAGGCTCAGAAGGGAGAGTGCACCATGTACATTTGAGGTCTAAATTGGTGATTTGCACAGGGTTGGCTGATTTTACAGCAGTTCTGACATAAGCGCAAAATAATAAATACCCACATGTGACCCCATTTTGGAAACTACACCCCTCACGGAATGTAGCAAGGGGTATAGTGAGCAATTACACCCCACAGGTGTCTGACAGATCTTTGAAACAGGGGTCTGTGAAAATGAAAAATAAAATTTTTAATTTGCACAGCCCACTGTTCCAAAGATCCGTCAAATGCCAGTGGGGTGTAAATTCTCACTGCACCCCTTGTTACATTCCGTGAGGGGTGTAGTTTTAAAAATGGGGTCACATGTGGGGGGTCCACTGTTCTGGCACCTCGGGGGGCTTTGTGAATGCACATGGCCAAATTCTCTCTCCAAAAGCTCAATGATGCTCCTTCTCTTCTGAGCATTGTAGTTCGCCCCAAGTGCACTTCACGTCCACTTATGGGGTATTTCCATACTCAGAAGAGATGGGGTTACAAATTTTGGGGGGGGGGGGGGGGGGTATTTTCTGCTATTATCCCTTGTAAAAATGTAAAATTTGGGGGAAAACAAGCATTTTAGTGTAAAAAAAAATTTTTATTTTTTTTTACATATGCAAAAGTCGTGAAACACCTGTGGGGTATTAAGGTTCACTTTACCCCTTGTTCCCCAAGGGGTCTAGTTTCCCAAATTGTATGCCATGTGTTTTTTTTTTTTTTTTAGCTGTCCTGGCACGATATTGGCTTCCTAAATGCGGCATGCCCCCAGAGCAAAATTTGCTTCCAAAAAGCCAAATGTGACTCCTTCTCTTCTGAGACCTGTAGTGCGCCAGCAGAGCACTTTTCATCCCCATATGTGGTGTTTTCTGAATCGGGAGAAATTGGGCTTCAAATTTTGGGGGGGTATTTTCTGCTATTACCTTTTTTAAAAATGTAAAATTTTTGCTAAACCAAGCATTTTTGGTAAAAAAAAAAATATATATTTTTTTTTTTACATATGCAAAAGTCGTGAAACACCTGTGGGGTATTAAGGCTCACTTAATTCCTTGTTACGTTCCTCAAGGGGTCTGCCATGCCATGTGTTTTTTTTTTTTTTTTTTTTTTTTTTTTGCTGTTTTGGCACCATAGGGGCTTCCTAAATGCAACATGCCCCCCAAAAAACATTTCAGAAAAACGTACTCTCCAAAATCCCCTTGTTGCTCCTTCGCTTCTGAGCCCTCTACTGCACCTGCCGAACACTTGACATAGACATATGAGGTGTGTGCTTACTTGAGAGAAATTGGGCTACAAATTCAAGTATAAATTTTATCCTTTTACCCCTTGTAAAAATTCTAAAATTGGGTCTACAACAACATTCAAGTGTAAAAAATGAAGATTTTGAATTTTCTCCTTCACTTTGCTGCGTTTCCTGTGAAACACCTAAGGGGATAAAACACTTACTGAATGTCATTTTGAATAGTTTGGGGTGCAGTTTTTATAATGGGGTCATTTATGGGGTATTTCTAATATGAAGACCCTTCAAATCCACTTCAAACCTGAACTGGTCCATGAAAAATTGCGAGTTTGAAAATTTTGTGAAAAATTGGAAAATTGCTGCTGAACTTTGAAGCCCTCTGGTGTCTTCCAAAAGTAAAAACACGTCAATTTTATGATGAAATCATAAAGTAGACATATTGTATATGTGAATCCCAAAAAAAATTTATTTTGAATATCCATTTTCCTTACAAGCAGAGAGCTTCAAAGTTAGAAAAAATGCAAAATGTTAAAATTTTTCATCAAATTTGGGGATTTTTCACCAAGAAAGGATGCAAGTTACCACAAAAATTTACCACTATGTTAAAGTAGAATATGTCACGAAAAAACAATCTCGGAATCAGATTGAGAAGTAAAAGCATTCCAGTTATTAATGTTTAAAGTGACAGTGGTCAGATGTGCAAAAAAGGGCTGCGTCCTAGAGCTGAAAATGGTCTGCGTCCTCAAGGGGTTAAAAGTTAAGTATTAGTGTTTTTTCGGTGATTCTTCTTTTGAGACACTAATAGTAATTGTAAATTCAGTGATACTACCCTACTTATATAGGTTTAATTTTGTCGTACTTCTGGAAAAAATCATAACTACATGCAGGAATATTTTTCTGTTTAAAAATGTCTGACCCCTATAACTTTTTTATTTTTCAACGTACAGGGTGGTAAGAGGGCTATTTTTTTGCGCCGTGATCTGAAGTTTTTATCGGTACCATTTTTGTTTTGATCGGACTTTTTGATCACTTTTTATTCATTTTTTAATGATATAAAAGTGACCAAAAATACGCTACTTTGGACTTTTTTTTTACGTGAACGCCATTGACCATGCGGTTTAATTAACGATATATTTTTATAGTTCGGGCATTTACGCACGCGGTGATACCACATATGTTTATTTTATTTACACTGTTTTATTTTTGTTTTATGGGAAAAGGGGGGGGGGGGTGATTCAATCTTTTATTAGGGAAGGGATTAAATGATCTTTATTAACACTTTTTTAATTTAATTTTTATTTTTTTTGCAATTTTATAGCCCCCATAGGGACCTATAACACTGCACACACTGATCTTTTACACAAATCACTTGCATGTATTAACATGTCTGTGATCAGTGTTATCGGCGCTTGACTGCTCCTGCCTGGATCTCAAGCACGGAGCAGTCATTCGCGATTCGGACACAGAGGAGGCAGGTAGGGTCCCTCCGGGTGTCCTGTTAGCTGTTCGGGACGCCACGGTGAAATTTCACCGCGGCGGTCCTGAACAGCCCATCTGAGCAGCCGGGATAGGTTCACTTTTTGCTTCAGATGCAGCGGTCAGCTTTGATCGCCGCCTCTGAAGGGTTAATACAGGGCATCACCGCGATCGGTGATGTCCTGTATTAGCCGTTGATGGCCGCCGGGTCGGCCGCGATATGACGCGGGGCCACCACGTGACCCAGCGGCATATCACGGGAGCTGGCGCAGGACGTAAATATGTCCTTAGTCGTTAAGGAGTTAAAGATTCTACTGAACTAATTCGAGAATTACATTCACTTTTGCTACCCCCCCCCCCCCCCACTTTTCTTTTATTACATAAAGATGTTTGTGCACTGCATTCCAATATTTCTACCCATATTGGTTTAAAAGCCATTCAGGATATTTTTAATAATGATTTCACTCTTAAGTGTCACCCAAGCCTCCTTTCTCATTGAGCGCAAACTTGTAGAATGAAACCCACTGTAAACCCCCGCCCGTGTGAATATACCCTGTACATTCACATGGGGGGGGGGGGCACCCCAAACCTTCAGCTGTTGCAAAGCTACAACTCCCAGAATGCACTCACAGACCTTACATGCTGGGAGTTGTAGTTTTGCAACAGCTGTAGGCACACTGGTGGGGAACCACAGAGTTAGGAAACAGACTCTAGCTCAGTGTTTCCCAACCAGTGTGCCTACAGCTGTTGCAAAACTACAACTCCTAGCATGCACTGACAGCCAAAAGGCATGTTAGGAGTTGTAGTTATGCAACAACTGGGGAAGAACAGTTTGGAGACCGCCAAGTGGTGGTCTCCAAACTGTAGCCCTCCAGATGTTGTAGTTTGGCAACATCTGAAGGGCCAAATATTGGAGAACTACACCGCCCAGCATCCCTGACTGTCTGGGCATGCTGAGAATTGTAGTATTGCAACATCTGGGGGGTTACAGTTTGGAGACCACCATATAGTGGTCTCCAAACTGTGCCACTTCAGATGTTGCAAAACTATAACTCAGTGCATGCTGAAAGTTGTAGTTTTGCAACATTTGGAGGACCACTACACAGTGGTCTCCAAACTGTATCCCTCCAGATGTTTCAAAACTACAACTCCCAGCAGGCCCAGACAGCCTTTTGCTGTCTGGGCATGCTGGGAGTTGTAGTTTTGCAACTTTTAGAAGGCCACAGTGAAGATCACTTACCAGCAATCTTCCCTGCAGCCTCCTCCACAGCTGCACTTTCCGGCCTGCCCCATCCTGCCGCCAACCGATGTCTCTGCTTCCGGAGGGTTTACAGGTACGCCTTCCGTCCTTAAGTAGCAGGACACAAGGGCGTTCCTGTACGGCCTCCATCCCCAAAAGGTTGAGAAGACAACATCAAAGGGACTTGGCTCCACCGACTGAAGAAGGGCACAGGCTTGTGTGAGAGGCTTAGAGAGGTCCTTGGTGCCCAGAAGCAACTCCACATCAGAAAGGGCAGGAGTAACTTCCAGAGAGCCAAACTATACCAGCATGACTCAACTGAAGATACCAATAAAAGGTACTCTGAGGGATATTAAACCAGTCTTGCATGTCAGAGAATTATTAAAAGGGTACTCCAGTGCTTAGACATCTTATCACCTATCCAAAGGATAGGGGATATAATGCCTGATCCCGGGGGTCCTGCCGCTGGGGACCCCCTTGATCTTGCACGCCGCACCCCGTTTAAAATCAGTCCCCAGTCCCCAGGGGGCGTGACAGCTGGATCTACCCTACTGTTTAATCAGAATCTCCCGCACTATCCACCAGTACCTGTGGATAGTGCGGGAGAAAACAAGTGACAGTTTTACTTTTAATTTTTCTTACCTACCCCCCTCCCTCATCATTCTCCTTTTTCCCTGCTTTTTATAGTTTTTTTAAATTTATTTTCCTTACCTGGCTGCGCTTCAGCAGTCACGCCCCCTCCCATAGACTTGCATTGAGGGGGGCGGACGTCACACGGGGCGGAGCCTTGACATCACAACGCTCCGGCCCCGTGATCGACAGTAATCAGACCCGGAGCAAACATGCATCGGGGACTGATTTTAAACTGGGTGTGGCGTGCAGGATCACCGGGGTCCCCAGCGGCGGGACCCCGGAGATCAGGCATCTTATCCCCTATCCTTTGGATAGGGGATAAAATGTCTAAGCGCCGGAGTACCCCTTTAAGGTGTATCATATAAATGGCCCACCCTGTACATTGTATGTTGATATCCCGGATAATGGCTAGTGAGGTCATCAGTGTGTGACTGAGACCTATTTTAAAGGAGTGCTGTGGTGTAGGCAATTCCTATCCTGCACAGCACCCTGGCTCTCTCCAGGAACGGAGCATGTCGACCCCCTCCATGTATCTCTGTAGGAGAGCCAGAGTTGCCTGAACGCTGTATCTCTGGCTCTCCCATGGAGATACATGGAGGGAGCGTGTTGTGCGCAGCTGCATCCGGGTGTCGACACACTCTGTTCCTGGGGAGAGCTGGGGTGCCATGCTGGAGATCGCAGGGGTCCCAAGTGGTTGGACCCCCGTGATCAGACATTTATCCCCTATCATTTGGATAGGGATAAGGGTTCCTGCACCACTGTACTCCTTTAACCTCTTAAGGACCCAGGACGTACGGGGACGTCCTCGCACCCTGGGCTTTAAGGACCCAAGACGTCCCCGTACGTCCTGGCGTTTTCCGGTCTCTGCCGCTCGCCGGGCAGAGATCGGAACCGGATGCCTGCTGAAATGCTTCAGCAGGCATCCAGGGCAAACGCCGAGGGGGGCCATGTAGGCCACCGCCCGGTAATTATGCATGATCCCGGCTGTCACAGACAGCCAGGACCATGCTAAGGAATAGGAGCGAGGTGGCAAACCTGCCACCTCCTCCTATTCCCTGCGATCTGTCGGTTAGTTAACCGACCAATCGCAGGAGGGGGGGCGGTTACTTCCTCCCGTCCTGCCCGGCCCCTTGAAGTCCGGAGAGTACGGGAGGAAGACCGGAGGGCGCAGCGGGGGACGGGGGAGTGCTGGGGACCGGCCCCGGTACTTATCTTGTCCCTGAAGACCCCGATCCAGACGATGAAGACGGCGGCGGCGGCAACAGGTGAGTAGATCTTCAGCCGCGGTCGGGCCCTTTACAGCAATGCACGTCGCCGTAAAGCGACATGCATTGCTGTAATGGGACCCTGTAAACTACAACTCCCAGCATGCCCAGACAGCCCTTGGCATCTGGGCATGCTGGGAGTTGCAGTTTTGCAACTTCTGGAGGTCCACAGTTTTTGGACCACTGTGCCCTTCCAGATGTTGCAAAACTACACATCCTCAGCATGCCCTTACTGTCCAGGCATGCTGGGAGTTGTAGTTCTGTAACATCTGGCCCTTCAGATGTTGCAGAACTACAACTCCCAGCATGCCCGGACAGTTTTGGCATACTGGGAGTTGTAGTTTTGCAACATCTGGAAGGGCACAGATTGGGAACCACTGTATTAGTGGTCTGCAAACTGTAGTCCTCCAGATGTTGCAAAACTACAACTCCAAGCATGCTGGGAGTTGTAGTTCAGCAACATCTGGCTCTAAAGATGTTGCCAAACTACTACTCCCAGCATGCCTGAGAATGTTTGGGAGTTGTGGTTTTGCAACAGCTGGAGGCACACTGGTTGGGAAACATTGTTTCCTAACTCAGTGTTTCCCAACCCGTGTGCCTCCAGCTGTTGCAAAACCACAACTCCCAAACATTCTCAGGCATGCTGGGAGTAGTAGTTTTGCAACAGCTGGAGGTCCCCCCCCCCTGTGAATGTACAGGGTACATTCACATGGGCAGGGGCTTACAGTGAGTATCGGGCTGCAAGTTTGCGATGCATCAAATTTTGCGCGGCAGCTGAAACTCGCTGTAACCCCCGCCCGTGTGACTGTACCCTAAAAACACTACACTACACTAACACAAAATAAAATAAAAAATAAAAAACACTACATATACACATACCCCTACACAGCCCCCCTCCCCTCCCCAATAAAAATGAAAAACGTCTGGTACGCCACTCTTTCCAAAATGGAGCCTCCAGCTGTTGCAAAACAACAACTCCCAGTATTGCCGGACAGCCGTTGACTGTCCAGGCATGCTGGGAGTTTTGCAACAGCTGGAGGCACCCTGTTTGGGAATCACTGGCGTAGAATACCCCTATGTCCACCCCTATGCAAATCCCTAATTCAGGCCTCAAATGCACATGGCGCACTCACTTTGGAGCCCTGTCGTATTTCAAGGCAACAGTTTTGGGACACATATGGGGTATCGCCGTACTCGGGAGAAATTGTGTTACAAATTTTGGGGGGCTTTTTCTCCTTTCACCCCTTATGAAAAGGTGAAGTTGGGGTCTACACCAGCATGTTAGTGTAAAAAAATAAACTTTTTACACTAACATGCTGGTGTTGCCCTATACTTTTCATTTTGACAAGATGTAAAGGGGAAAAAAGCCCCCCAAAATTTGTAACGCAATTTCTCCTGACTACGGAGATACTCCATATGTGTGCGCAAAGTACTCTGGGGGCGCACAACAAGGCCCAGAAGGGAGAGTGCGCCATGTACATTTGAGGTGATTTGCACAGGGGTGGCTGATTGTTACAGCGGTTTTGACAAACGCAAAAAAAACAAAACCCCACATGTGACCCCATTTCGGAAACTACACCCCTCACGGAATGTAATGAATGGTGCAGTGAGAATTTACCCTCCACTGGTGTCTGACAGATCTTTGGAACAGTGGGCTGTGCAAATTAAAAATGTTGTACAGCCCACTGTTCCAAAGATATGACAGACACCAGTGGGGGGTAAATGCTCACTTTACACCTTGTTACATTCCGCAAGGGGTCTAGTTTCCAAAATGGTATGCCATGTGGGGGTTATTTTGCTCTCAAAATTTGCTCTCAAAAAGCCAAATATGACTCCTTCTCTTCTGAGCATTGTAGTTTGCCCGTAGTGCACTTCAGGTCAACTTATGGGGTACCTTCATACTCAGAAGAGATGGGGTTACAAATTTTTGGGGGTATTTTCTGCTATTAACCCTTGCAAAAATGTGAAATTTGGGGGGGGGGGGGGAAACACACCTTTTAGTGTTTTTTTTTTTTTTTTTACGTATGCAAAAGTCGTGAAACCCCTGTGGGGTATTAAGGCTCACTTTATTTCTTGTTACGTTCCACAAGGGGTCTAGTTTCCAAAATGGTATGCGTTGTGTTTTTTTTTTTGGCTGTCCTGGCACCATAGGGGCTTCCTAAATGCGACATGCCCCCGAGCAAAATTTGCTCTCAAAAAGCCAAATATGACTCCTTCTCTTCTGAATGACTCCTTCTCTTCTGAGCATTGTAGTTCACCCATAGTACACCTCAGGTCAACTTATGGGGTACCTTCATACTCAGAAGAGATGGGGTTACAATGTTTGGGGGGTATTTTCTGCTATTAACCCTTGCAAAAATGTGAAATTTGGGGGGAAACACACATTTTAGTGAAATTTTATTTTTATTTTTTTACATATGCAAAAGTCGTGAAACCCCTGTGGGGTATTAAGACTCACTTTATTCCTTGTTACGTACCTCAAGGGGTCTAGTTTCCAAAATGGTATGCCATGTGGGGGATTTTTGCTGTTCTGGCACCATAGGGGCTTCCTAAATGCAACATGCCCCTCAAAAACCATTTAAAAAAAAAACGTACTCTCCAAAATCCCCTTGTCGCTCCTTCGCTTCTGAGCCCTCTACTGCGCCCGCCGAACACTTTACATAGACATATGAGGTATGTGCTTACTCGAGAGAAATTGGGCTACAAATAGAACTATACATTTTCTCCTTTTACCCCTTGTAAAAATTCAAAAATTGGGTCTACAAGAACATGCGAGTGTAAAAAATGGAGATTGTGAATTTTCTCCTTCACTTTGCTGTTATTCCTGTGAAACACCTATAGAGTTAACACACTTACTGAATGTCATTTTGAATACTTTGGGGGGTGCAGTTTTTATAATGGGGTCATTTGTGGGGTATTTCTAATATGAAGACCCTTCAAATCCACTTCAAACCTGAACTGAAAAATTGTGAGTTTGGAAATTTTGTGAAAAATGTGAAAATTGCTGCTGAACTTTGAAGCTCTCTGGTGTCTTCCAAAAGTAAAAACACGTATAATTTTATGATGCAAACATAAAGTAGACATATTGTATATGTGAATAAAAAAAAAAATAATTTGGAATATCCATTTTCCTTACAAGCAGCTTCAAAGTTAGAAAAATGCAACATTTTCTAATTTTTCATCAAATTTGGGGATTTTTCACCAAGAAAGGATGCAAGATACCACAAAATTTTACCACTATGTTAAAGTAGAATATGTCACGAAAAAAACAATCTCGGAATCAGAATGATAACTAAAAGCATTCCAGAGTTATTAATGTTTAAAGTGACAATGGTCAGATGTGCAAAAAATGGCTGGGTCCTGAGGTGTAAAATGGCTGGGTCCTTAAGGGGTTAAAGGGGTATTCCGGTGTGTTTTTTTTTTATATATTTTTTTTTTTAATCAACTGGTGCCATAACTTTAAACAGATCTGTAAATTACTACTATTTAAAAATCTTAATCCTTCCAGTACTTATCAGCTGCTGTATGCTCTTATCTTTTTATATTTATTTTCTGTCTGACCACAGTGCTCTCTGCTGTACCCAAAAATCTACGGCGAAGCGGAAAAAAAAAAATCATTGTGCGACAAAATTTAAAAAAATGGCATTTTGTAACTTTTGGGGGCTTCCGTTTCTATGTAGTACATTTTTCGTTAGAAATGACACCTTTTCTGTATTCTGTAGGTCCATACGGTTAAAATGTTACCCTACTTGTAAAGGTTTGATTTTGTATTACTACTGAAAAAAAATCATAAATACATGCGGGAAAATTTATACGTTAAAAATTGTAATTTTCTGAGCCCTATAACTTTTTTATTTTTCCATGTTCGGGGGGCTATGAGGGCTCATTTTTTGCGCCGGGATCTAAAGTTTTTGTTGGTACCATGATTGCATGATTTGTTTGCATTGATCGGACTTTTTGATCGCTTTTTATTCATCTTTTCATGATACAAAAAGTGACCAAAAATACGCTATTTTGGACTTTTTTGAATTTTTTTGCGCGTACGCCATTGAACGTACGGTTTAAATTATTTTTATAACTCGCACATTTCCGCACGCGGCGATACCACATGTTTATTTTTATTTACACAGTTTTTTTTTTTATTCTTGGAAATGCCAGGTGATTCAAACTTTTATTAGGGGAAGGGATAATTGAAAGGGTTAATGATTTTTTTTGCACTTTTCTTATGCCATATTATAGCCCCCAGGGGGGCTATAACATTGCATGTACTGATCTTTACCACTGATTGATGCATCTCCATAGGAATGCATCAATCAGTGTTTTTGGCGATTGAATGCTCAAGCCTGGATCTCAGGCTTGAAGCATTCATTCGGCGATCGGACAGCGCAGGAAGGAAGGTAAGAGACCTTCCTTCTGAAGTACAGCTGTTCGGAATGCTGAGATTATACCGCGGCGATCCCGAACAGCTCCCTGAGCTACCCGGGCACTTTTACTTGCACTTTTGGGGTTAACAGCGCGCGGCACCGCTATCCGTGCCGCTCGCTTCACTATGATCCCCGGCACGCCGTCATATGATGCGGGGTTACCGTGTAACCCCGCGTTATACGCCCTTGGTCCTTAACAGGTTAAATGGAAGTAATTTACAAATTTGTTTAACGTTCTGGCACCAGTTGATATCAAAAAATTATTTTTTCACTGGAGTACCCCTTTAAATGGACACTCTCATTAAAACTAATATTTGCTATTGAACTCCTTATGGTAAATAAAAAAATCTTTCTAATGTATTAAAGTTTTCCATATTTTATTTGTGATTATAAAAGCTGCCACTTGGTGTCTCGGTACTTGTCCAGAGACTTTTTACTCCTGCTGGCCTGGCAGAAGTCCAAACACAGGAAATTAAGTCTGGAGTGCTGAGGGGGGTGATTCCAGCTTTATCCAATCATTGCTCATCTCACACTAAACTGCACACTGGCAGTTGGTAGCAGAGTGAGGGAAGGAAGTACTCCTGTGTATGGCTTCAGATGATGTCACACCAGCTGGGTAATGCCCCTTCTCAGTCTGTGAACCTGAACCAGAGGCTGAGCAGAAAATACAGAGCAACATCAAGGTAGAAAACTAAAAAAATAATACAAAATAAAAGCAGAGGGTGGTTTATCATGATGGGGGCAGTGAACTGGGAGGATTATAACATTTATCAAGTTAATCAGAAATACTCATTAAGTTGCTTGCTATGTCATTGAGTTGCATAGTTGACAAAGGGTTTAGACAGGCTGAAATGCATCCAGTGTCTGAATAAATAAAAGCATAATAGGTTCGGTGAGTTTTGGGTAAATGTATTATGATGTTTTAAATAACTTTTCTAAACAGTATAATAGCTTTGTTGTGCCAGGATTATTAATTTCATTGCATTTTCAGAATTTCCTAATGTGAAACCAATGTAAATATAAAAGTGTTTCCTGTGGTGTAGTAAAATAATGCTTAATCCAAATATTTTTTTTAGGCTTTCCTCACTTATCCAGAGGGGTTTATCATTCCTATATTCCAGTCAGTCACCTAGAGCCTACTGGTGGTATTACACCATTGTTAACCCGTGTGGGCCAACAAAGCATGATTGACACTCAAAAAGGTACATTGTTTTATGTACTTATTTATTTATTATCTAAAATGTAATGTTCCAATATAACGTTTAAATGGCTGGAGATATTTAGATGAAACTTGGTTCTCATTGTTATCTGTATATCAACTAAAAATATAGTAGTTGGATCAACCCTAACCCATCCCTAATTGCGAGGGTGTTTTTTTTTTTTTTAATGAAGTCCCATGCAAGTCTATGGGAACTCCGATACATCTCCTTATCCCATTACTCTCAGGCTGGAGAGATTGACTTAACTTTTAACCCCTTAAGGACCGAGCGTTTTTCAGTTTTTGCACTTTAGTTTTTTTCAGTCATTTTACACAAAAATCCACAGCGAAACGGAAACGGAAAAGTTTTTTTTTTCTTTAAGTCAACTTGTGCCAGAAAGTTAAACAGATTTGTAAATTACTTCTATTAAAAAAAACTTAATCCTTCCAGTACTTTTTAGGGGCTGTTTACTACAGAAGAAATGCTATTCTTTTTGGATTTCCCTTCTGTCACGACCACAGTGCTCTCTGCTGACCTCTGCTGTCCATTGTAGGAACTGTCTAAAGCAGCATATGTTTGCTATGGGGATTTTCTGCTGCTCTGGACAGTTCCTAAAATGGACAGCATAGGCATCAGAGAGCACTGGTCGTGACAGAAGAGAAGTCCAAAAACAAAAGCATTTCCTCTTTAGTATACAACCCCTAAAATGTACTGGAAGGATTAAGATTTTTTAATAGAAGTAATTTACAAATCTGTTAAAACTTTCTGGCACCAGTTGATTTAGAAAATTTTTTTTTTCCAGGGGAGTACCCAGCAATTTTGGACTTATGTTTTTCTTTCCTCCTCACAATTCATTTTTTGCGGGGCATGTTGTAATTTTATTGGCTCACTTTATTTTATTATATAATGTATTACAGAGCCAGAGAAAAATATATAGCAAATATATAAATATAAGGCAAAATTTAACAAAATATGGGCGCCGGGCAGGTGAATTACTAATAACTGTAAACTAAAAACCAGGGTGCCTCCAGCTGTTGTGAAACTGCAACTCCCAGCATGCCCGGACCGGCAAAGGCTGTCTGGGCATGCTGGTAGTTGTAGTTTCACAACAGCTGGAGGCACCCTGGTTTTTAGTATACATTAATTAGTTTTTACCTGCTCTGGCCGGCCCCCACCTGCAGCCGCACACAGGAGCCGGCCCGGGCAGATAATCATAGGTTTTCCTATGCCGGACATCCCTGTGTCCCGAAAAATCTTTTCGGGACATAAGGACGTCCGCGGGTCACTAACCATTCCCCGCCCGCCGTGCGTCCTCCTCCGGTCCTCCTGCGATCCTCCGCCTCTCTCAAGTTGTACGCACGGGACGTCAGTGAAGTCCCGTGCGCACAACCATAGAGGCGCAGGAGGACCGGAGGAAGACGCGCGCCGGCCGGGGCTTGGTGAGTGACCGGCAGCACGTAATCTTCAGTGTTCCGGTCACCGCTCCTCCGGTCCCGGCACCTACTGCTATGGTCCATAGGCCATAGCAGAAGATTGTGACACCGGGCCAGAGGAGCGGTGACCAGAACACTGTGGGGGAAGCACACAGACATGCAGCCTCCAGCTATACACTGTATATGGCTGGAAGCTGTATGTCTGTTGGGGGGAGCTGCCTACCATTGTGGGGGAACTATACTGCCAACCATTGTGTGGGGGGGTAGCTGCCTACCATTGTGGGGAAACTATACTGCCAACCATTGTGGGGGGGGGGGGGGGGGGAGGAGCTGCCTACCATTGTGGGGGAACTATACTGCCAACTATTGTGGGGGAACTATACTGATATAAAATATTTTACTACAGTATTTGGTTCAGAATCTTTTTTTTCTAGATTTCCCTCCTTTAAAATTGGGTTTGTCTTATATGCCGGAGCGTCTTATATGGCAAAAAATATGGTAGATATATATATTAGGGATCGACCGATAATCACGATTTTGGGCATTATCGGTATCGGCAATTACCTTGCCGATAAGCCGATAATGCCCCGCACCGCCCCCACCGCACCGCGACCGCCCCCCCCCCCCCCCGATCCGCCGCATCGCACTGCGACCGCCCCCCGTAGTGCTGGGCGGTATACCGGTATGGATTTTTGCCCATACCGCTATACCGGTCTGGCCCCTCCCCCACCCTCCAAGTCAATAAAAAAATATTAAACTTACCCGTAATGGGGGTGGTCCGGGCCATCCATCCTCACCCTGTAGTGTCTGGCGGCATTCCGGGTGGAGGGTGAACCGGTCCGGGCTGTCTTTCTCCAGTGGTCATCTTCTCCACTCCGGGCAGGCTCCGGCCTAGTACGCTGCATAGACGCCTCTACGCCATGACATCAGATGCGTCGCTGCGTCAGCTGCGTCTATGCAGCGTACTAGGCCGGAGCCTGCCCGGAGTGGAGAAGATGACCGCCGGAGAAGGACAGCCCGGACCGGTTCACCCTCCACCCGGAATGCCGCCGGACACTACAGGAAGGGAGGATGCATGGACCGGACCACCCTGACAGGTAGGGGGAGAGAAGCGGGTGGTGGTGGTGGCGGCGGCCTATGGCCCCGCAAAAGCCACCACAGTGCATTGATTTAAAGCGCCCGCTTTAAATCAATGCTCTTCAGCGGTGTCGAGGGGGGATAAATAGCCGATAACTTATATCGGTATAAGTTATCGACCCTAACCTCCACCGATTATCGGTATCGGCCCATATATATATGTGTGTGTGTGTGTGTGCGTATATATATATATATATATATATATATATATATATATATATATACACATATACATATACACACACACACACACACACACACACACACACACACTGTATTTATCGGCGTATAACACGCACTTTTAAAACTTAAATTTAAGGCATAAAGCCTGCCTGCGTCTATTAGCACCACGTCCGCGGCCACTTTAAATCAGTGACCAGCGGCGTCTCCTCCCCGCTCTGGAAAACTGTCACTTGTTTTCTCCTGCACTATCCACAGGTACTGGTGAATAGTGCGGGAGACGCTGATTAAAATGAGCCCTACCTTGTCCGGATCTGCCCTATATTTTAATCAGAGTCTCCCGCACTATCCACCAGTACCTGTGGATTGTGCGGGAGAAAACAAGTGACAGTTTTACTTTAAATTTTTCTTACCTCCCCCTCCCTCATCATTCTCCCTTTTCCCTGCTTTTTATAGTTTTTTTTTATTTTCCTTACCTGGCTGCACTTAGACAGGCCCGGTCAGGCGACGGGTCTTGCGGGCTGCGGTCAGTGAAGCAGATGAGTGACGTCCTCTCCCGGTTTCTCTGTGCGGCATCAGTGACGTCACTTTTCATTTCCTGTAGTCGCCGCACTCCGAAGTCTGACTAGCGGCGGTTACAGGAAATGAAAAGTGAGGTCACTGATGCCGTGCAGAGAAGCCGGGAGAGGACGTCACTCATCTGATTCACTGACCGCAGCCCGCAAGACAGCCGAAGCGCAGCCAGGTAAGGAAAATAAAAAAACTATGCAAAGCAGGGAAAAGGGGGAATGATGAGGGTGGGGAAGAATAGCATAGGATAGTGGTCTTCAACCTCCGGACTTCCAGATGTTGCAAAACTACAACTCATGCTAGGAGTTGTAGTTTTGCAACATCTGGAGGTCCACAGGTTGAAGACCACTGGCATAGGAGGAACATGATGGGGGGATGATGAGACAGGTTCGGGGCAATGATGAGACGGGGAAATGATGGGGGGCATGATGAGACAGGGTGGGGGATGATGAGACGGAGGGAAATGATTGTGGGGGTGGCACTAAATGCTGAATTTCTGTATGGCTAGTGGTGGTCTATGACGGGGGAAATGATGAGACATGGGGGGATGATGAGGCATGGGGGTGGCGATGAGAGGGGTAAATGTGGCACAGGGACTGATAAAAGGGAAGGAATGATGTGGCACTGGAGGGGACGGGACCAAACTGAGGTGCAGAAGAAAACGAAGTTGGGGGGATGTTGGGGGGAGGTGTCATTTATTTTACATTTTATTTTTTTCACTTAAATTTTCCTGTTAAAATGGGGGTGCGTGTTATACGCCAGTTTGTGTTATACGCCGATAAATACGGTATATATTTATACACACTGTTCCAATTTATTATGCAAAAGAGATTTCTCATTTACCTAAATAATTAATGTAAATAACTGTCAGCATAATTCTCATGTTATCATCTGTTAAGAGTTCTATTAAAATGTTATTGAACATACCTCCTAATGATAACATTTAGTTTTTAAACACAAAAAACTAAACAATGCTCTGTTCTAAATTATTACACACAGTAAGTTTCAAAACACTTCATAGGTTTTAAAGAACTGAAAATTGTCATTTGTTGTGTTTGCAGCATATTTACTGAAATCAAAAGCTATTTAAAATCAAACTTTTAACATTTTAACTGTTTACTCCCTTAAGGACCAGGGTTTTTTCCCGTTTTTGCACTTTAGTTTTTTCCTCCTTACCTTTAAAAAAATCATAACTCTTTCAATTTTGCACCTAAAAATTCATATTATGGCTTATTTTTTGCGCCACCAATTCTTCTTTGTAAAGCCATCAGTCATTTTACCCAAAAATGTACAGCAAAACGGAAAAAAAATCATTGTGAGACAAAATTGAAAAAACAAACCGCCATTTTGTAAATTTTTGGGGGCTCCTATTTCTACACCGTATATTTTTCGGTAAAAATGACACCTTCTCTTTATTCTGTAGGTCCATACGATTAAAATGATACCCTACTTTTATAGGTTTGATTTTGTCGTACTTCTGAAAAAAATCATAACTACATGCAGGAAAATGTATATGTTTAAAATTGTCATCTTCTCGTTCTTGGGCAACCTATCTTCCCCCCCCCCCCCCCCGGGCTCACTAAATCTTCCTTTCTTGGGATCTCTGGGACACCTACTCTCCCGATCATGTGTTTTCTGGAGGGTACCCGCCCTCGCCCCTATGACCTCTTAGTTCCCGAACACGCCCGCACCCCATTGAGACACATGCATTACCTACAATTAGCTGACTTCATCAGGACAGAACAAACCCGTCTGACATTAGACAGGCCGCTTCTGCCTTTCGAGAAGCTCTGCACCTCCTCCTCACCTACCTCCAAGACTGTGTCCATCATCTATGGTCTACTTCTGGAGGAAGTGGCTCAAAACCCTCAGGCATATGTTGCGGCTTGGGAGACAGAGTTGCAGACCTCCTATGCCCTGTCTGACTGGTCCAGAGCCTTTGTAATGTGTCATAAACTCTCCATCTCATGTAAGGCGCAAGAAACCAACTTTAAACTGCTCTCCCGGTGGTACAGGGTTCCCGTGGTTCTACACAGAATGTTTCCTTCCGTCCCCGACACCTGTTGGCGCTGTGGGGAGGAAAGAGGCAGAATGTCCCACATCTGGTGGTCGTGCTCTCTGATCCACCCATTCTGGATGAATGTGATCTCTCGCATAGAGACCATCACTGGGATATTGTACCCCAATGACCCTAAAGTATTACTCCTGACCATTCTGCCCTCATCCCCTAAGACCCTTCGTAGGCTTTAGCTCATTTTCTACTGATGGCGGCCCGTTCAGTGATTCCCAGGCGCTGGAAGTCTATGCTTCCCCCTACACTATCCGACTGGTACAGTGAGGTTCTCTTCCTCTGCCGGATGGAAGAGTTGATGGCGGATTCCTACGGTAGGGCTGAGCATTTTGGAGCTTTCTGGCAGCCATGGTTGGCCTTCCTAGAGACTCCTCTTTATAGGGCACCGTGAGGGACTTACACTCTCCCACCTCTCACCCCCACCCCCTCCCTCCCTCTGTCCTTGGACCTTGGTTGTGCTTGCTTGATGCGGAGGCTGGAGATAGCGGGGTACGACAGCAACAGCGATGGTCTCGGCGACCGGGAGTACACAGGTCAGTGGTTCCTTCCTTCTTCCTACCCCTTTCCCCCCCACTTCTCCTTCTCCCGCCCTATGCTAATCCTCCTCTTCCTGTCCTACATGCCCTCCCCCTTTTTTGGCCTCTGTCGGCTTTCGATTCCTTTCTGCTCCAAAGGCACCAGCAGCTTCAAATATCTGTTTGCTGCTACAGTGGGGATGAAAAGTTTGGGCACCCCAGGAAAAAATTTGTATTAATGTGCATAAAGAAGCCAAGGAAAGATGGAAAAACCTCCAAAAGGCATCAAATTACAGATTAGACATTCTTATAATATGTCAACAAAAGTTAGATTTTATTTCCATCATTTACACTTTCAAAATAACAGAAAACAAAAAAATGGGGTCTGCAAAAGTTTGGGCACCCTGCAGAGTTAATATCTTGTACTGCCCCCTTTGGCAAGTATCACAGCTTGTAAACGCTTTTTGTAGCCAGCCAAGAGTCTTTCAATTCTTGTTTGAGGTATATTTGCCCATTCTTCCTTACAAAAGTCTTCCAATTCTTTGAGATTTCTCGGCTGTCTGTCACGCACTGCTCTTTTAAGGTCTATCCATAGATATTCAATTATGTTGAGGTCAGGAGATTGTGAAGGCCATGGCAAAACCTTCAGTTTAGGCCTCTTGATGTAATCCCCTGTTGATTTCAAGGTGTATTTTAGGATCATCATCCATTTGTAGAAGCCATCCTCTTTAACTTCTGCTTTTTCACAGATGGCATCAAGTTAGCATCCAAAATTTGCTGAAATTTTATTGAATCCATTCTTCCTTCTACTCGTGAGATGTTCCCTGTGCCACTGGCTGCAATACAACCCCAAAGCATGATTTATCCACCCCCATGCTTAACAGTTGGACAGAGGTTCTTTTCATTCAATTCTGTTCCCCTTCTTCTCCAAACGTACCTTTTGCTCATTCTGGCCAAAAAGTTCAATTTTAACCTCATCGGTCCACGGAACTTGTTTCCACAAAACATCAGGCTTGTCTATATGTTCATTTGCAAAGTTCAAACGTTGATTTTTGTGGTGAGGACGTAGAAGAGGTTTTCTTCTGATCACTCTTCCATGAAGACCATATTTTTACAAGTATCTCTTTATAGTGGAATAGTGTACCACAACTCCAGTGTCTGCCAGATCTTTCTGGATGGACTGTGTAGTCAAACGTGGGTTTTGAATTGTTTTTCTCTCAGTCCTGCGAGCTGTTCTGTCTGATATTTTTCTTGGTCTTCCAGATCTTGCTTTAACGTCCACTGTTTCTGATGACTGCCATTTCTTAATTACATTCCGAACAGAGGATATTGACTTCTGAAAATGTTTTGCTATCTTTATAGCCTTCTCCAGTTTTGTGAGCGTCAACTATTTTCAGTTTCAGATTTCTAGACAACTGCTTAGAAGAACCCATAGTGCTGATTGTTTGGACAAGGTCAGATGAGTCTTGACATCACCAGGTCTTCCCAGATGATGATTGAGAACAATCCATGACACTGGCAAGTCTCAGCTTTGCAAAGGGGGCAGTGCATGCTATACATTCTGCAGGGTGCCTAAACTTTTGCAGATGACATTTTTTTGTTTTCTGTTATTTTGAAAGTGTAAATGATGGAAATAAAATCTAACTTTTGTTGACATATTATAAGAATGTCTAATCTGTAATTTGATGCCTTTTGGAGGTTTTTCCATCTTTCCTTGGCTTCTTTATGCACATTAATACAAATTATTACCTGGGGTACCCAAACTTTTGATCCCCACTGTATGTAATGGTATTTAAGCAGCTGCTGTCTTGATCCGATGCTTGGATCTGGCAGAAATCTTCCTCAATTTGCCTTTATCTGCACAAACCCATCTGTGCTCAGAATCAACCACAAATCTCTTAATAGTGCGATGATCATGCTTAACTTTTCCTGAAATATCTAATGTTTGCATACCTTGTGCAAGGCATTGAACTATTTCACTCTTTTCAACAGCAGAGAGATCCATTTTCTTCCCCATATTGCTTAAAAATGTTGCTCTGCTTAATGATGTGGAACACCCACCTTTAGTTTTTCCTTAAATTGGACTCACCTGGCAATTTCATTATCACAGGTGTCCGAGATTGTTTTCAGTGATCAAAAGAGCCCTGAGACCCAATGCCATCCATGAGTTAAACTGAAAACCAAAATATTTAATCTTTGTGACACTTAAATATAATTTGCATAATAATTTGGAACAGGGTTTATTTATATGTATATCTATACACACACACACACACACACACACAAACACAGCCATGGCTGTAAATGTTGGCACCCCTAAAATTTTTCTAGAAAATGAAGTATTTCTCACAGAAAAGGATTGCAGTAACACTGCAATGTTTTGCTATGCACATGTTACATAGTTACATAGTTAGTACGGTCGAAAAAAGACATATGTCCATCAAGTTCAACCAGGGAATTAAGGGGTAGGGGTGTGGCGCGATATTGGGGAAGGGATGGGATTTTATATTTCTTCATAAGCATTAATGTTATATTGTTCCATGAATGTATCTAATCCTGTTTTAAAGCTGTTAATTGTTCCTGCTGTGACCAGTTCCTGAGGTAGACCGTTCCATAAATTCACAGTCCTCACGGTAAAGAAGGCGTGTCGCCCCTTGAGACTAAACTTTTTCTTCTCCAGACGGAGGGAGTGCCCCCTCGTCCTTTGGGGGGGTTTAACCTGGAACAGTTTTTCTCCATATTTTTTGTATGGGCCATTAATATACTATATACGTTTATCATATCCCCCCTTAAACGTCTCTTTTCAAGACTAAACAATTGTTACTCCTTTAATCGCTCCTCATAGCTAAGATGTTCCATGCCCCAGATTAATTTAGTCGCGTGTCTCTGCACCCTTTCCAACTCCGCAGTGTCCCTTTTATGGACAGGTGCCCAAAACTGAACAGCATATTCCAGGTGAGGCCGTACCAATGCTTTATAAAGGGGGAGTATTATGTCCCTGTCCCTTGAGTCCATGCCTCTTTTTATACATGACAATATCCTGCCTGCTTTGGAAGCAGCAGCCTGACATTGCATGCTATTCTGTAGTCTGTGATCTACAAGTACACCCAGATCCTTCTCTACCAGTGACTCTGACAGTTTAATCCCCCCTAAGACATACGATGCATGCAGGTTATTAGTACCCAGATGCATAACTTTACATTTATCCACATTGAACCTCATTTGCCAAGTGGATGCCCAGACACTTAGTCTATCCAAGTCATCTTGTAACTTATGCACATCCTCTATAGACTGTACCATGCTACAAAGCTTGGTGTCATCTGCAAAGATAGAAACAGAGCTGTTAATACCATACTCTATATCATTGATAAATAAATTAAACAACAGCGGGCCCAGTACTGAACCTTGGGGTACACCACTAATTATCGGGGACCAATCAGAGTACGAATCATTGACCACCACTCTCTGGGTACGATCCATGAGCCAGTGTTCAATCCAGTTACAAACTAAAATTTCCAAACCCAAAGACCTTAACTTACCTGTCAGACGTCTATGAGGGACAGTATCAAACGCTTTAGCAAAATCCAGAAACACTATATCCACAGCCATTCCTCTGTCAAGGCTTCTACTCACCTCTTCATAAAAGCAAATTAGATTGGTTTGACAACTTCTATCCTTAGTAAACCCATGCTGGCTATCACTTATAATACAATTATCCCCTATGTATTCCTGTATGTAATCCCTTATAAGTCCTTCAAACAATTTACCCACAATGCACGTTAAACTTACCGGTCTATAGTTTCCTGGGGAAGACCTAGAGCCCTTTTTGAAGATTGGTACCACATTCGCCTTGTTCCAGTCCCTTGGCACAATACCAGACACCAGAGAATCTCTAAATATCATGAACAGGGGTACAGATATTACTGAACTTACCTCTCTAAGAACTCTTGGGTGTAGTCCATCCGGCCCTGGGGATTTGCTTACATTTATATCACTTAACTTACCTTGTACCATCTCTACATTAAGCCAGTTCAGTACATTACATGATGTGTTACCAGCACTGACCTGGCCAATGTCAGCTCCTTTTTCCATAGTGTATACAGAACTAAAGAACCCATTCAGTAGCTCCGCTTTCTCTTGATCGCCTGTGACAACCTCCCCATTATCATTATTAAGGGGTCCTACATGCTCTGTCCTTAGTTTTTTTGCATTTATATATTTAAAAAAATATTTAGAATTAGTTTTGCTTTCTTTGGCCACCTGTCTCTCGTTTTGAATTTTTGCTGTTTTTATTACATTTTTACAGATTTTATTAAGCTCTTTGTACTGTTTAAATGTTATAGCTGACCCATCAGATTTGTATTTTTTGAAGGCTATTTTTTTGTTGTTTATTGCTCTTTTAACATCATGTGTCAGCCATGTAGGATTTAGTTTTAATCGTTTATATTTGTTCCCCTTTGGTATATATTTAGATGTATAGTTATTTAGAGTTGATTTAAAGATGTCCCATTTACCTTCTGTATCAGTATTTGACAACACCTCCTATGTATATGTCCTGTAGTGCAGCCCAGGGAAGTTTGCCTTTTTAAAGTTATATGTTTTTGCCTTCCCCGCCTGTCTTTGTTTTCTACATTTTAAGTCAAAAGTAACTATATTGTGGTCGCTATTACCAAGGTTTTCCCGCACAGTTACATTACCAACCAGCTCTGCGTTGTTGGAAATGATCAGATCCAACAAGGCATCACTTCTTGTTGGGTCCTCCACAAACTGGCCCAGAAAATTATCCTGGAATAAATTTAGGAATTGTCGCCCCTTTGTAGTTTCAGCCAACCCCGGACCCCAATCTATATCTGGATAGTTAAAATCTCCCATTATTACCACTGTACCTGCCCGGGCGGCCCTCTCTATTTGTTTATGATGCCGAACTTCTATCTCTTCAGTGATATTAGGGGGTCTGTAGATTACCCCAAATATTATTTTTTCAGTATTTCCCTCCTTTTGTAATTCTACCCACAGTGATTCCACCTCCTCAAAATCATCACACACTATGGCATCGTTCACACTGACTTTCATACCACTTCTTACATACAGACAGACTCCACCACCTTTTCTGTTCATTCTGTCCTTGCGAAACAATGTAAACCCCTGCAGATTGACAGCCCAGTCATGCGAGGAGTCCAGCCATGTCTCAGTGACCCCAACTATATCAATATGTTCCTCCAGTATCAAGGCCTCAAGCTCTCCCATTTTATTTGCTAGGCTTCTGGCATTTGTGAACATACACTTTACATTTCCATCCTTTATGTTATTGGGGTTAATGGGATTCAAGAGTGTAAGTTTTATTTTCCTATGAAGCCTATTCCTATTAACTATTCTAACCCCTCCCTCCGCTCCACCCCCAGGTACATTTATAATTCCCACCTCTCTATCTACACTATCTTCCCCCTCTTTGCTGTAGGTTCCCTTTGTTATTCCCTTTGTTTGTATTGGAACTAAACCAAAAAAGGGAGGAAAAAAAGCTAATTGGACTTAATGTCACGTCAAACTTCAAAAAAGGGCTGGACAAAATTATTGGCACCCTTTTCAAAATTGTGGAAAAATTTATATTGTTTCAAGCATGCAATGCTTCTTTAAACTTACCTGGGGCAAGTAACAGGTGTGGGCAATTATAAAAATCACATCTGAAAGCAGATAGTTGTTCACTTGTGTTTCTGTGTGTGCCAACCCATGGCACTGTTGCTAATATCCCTGGGCGTGGACGGAAGAGACAAATTGATGAAAGATGTCAATGCAGGATAGTCCGAATAATGGATAGACAGCCCCAAACAAGTTCAAAAGATATTCAAGCTGTCCTGCAGGCTCAAGGGAGCATCAGTGTTAGCTCGAACTATCCGTTGACATTTAAATGAAATTAAACTCTATGGCAGGAGACCTAGGAGGACCCCAATGCTGACACAGAGACATGAAAAAGCAAGACTACATTTTGACATAATGAACTTGAGTAAGCCAAAATCCTTCTGGGAAAACGTCTTGTGAACATATGAAACCAAGATAGAGCTTTTTGGTAAAGCACATCATTCTACTGTTTACCAAAAAAGGAAGGAGGCCTACAAAGAAAAGAACACAGTACCTACAGTGAAATATGGGGGAGGTTCAATGATGATTTGGGGTTGTTTTGCTGCTTCTGGCACTGCGTGCCTTGAATGTGTGCAAGGCATCATGAAATCTAAGGATTACCAGTGGATTTTGGGTCGCACTGTACAGCCCAGTGTCAGAAAGCTGGGTTTGCATCTGAGATCTTGGGTCTTCCAGCAAGAAAATGACCCCAAACATACGTCAAAAAGCACCCAGATGGCAAGAAAGCGCTGGAGAGTTCTGAAGTAGCCAGCAATGAGTCCAGATCTAAATCCCATTGAACACCTATGGAGAGATCTTAAAATTGTTGTTGGGAAAAGGTGCCCTTCCAATAAGAGAGACCAGGAGCAGTTTGCAAAGGAAGAGTGGTCCAACATTCCGGCTGAGAGGTGTAAGAAGCTTATTGATGGTTATAGGAAGCGACTGATTTGTTATTTTTTCCAAAGGGTGTGTAACCAAATATTAAGTTAAGGGTGACAATAATTTTGTCCAGCCCATTTTTGGGGTTTGGTGTGACAGTATGTCCAATTTGTGCTTTTCCTCCCTTTTTTGGTTTAGTTCCAATACACACAAAGGGAATAAACGTGAATAGCAAAACAAGTGTTACTGCACTCACTTGCTGTGGGAAATACTTCATTTTCTATAAAAATGTTAGGGGTGCCAACATTTACGGCCATGACTGTGTGTGTGTGTGTGTGTGTGTGTGTGTGTGTGTGTGTGTGTATATGTATGTGTATATATATGTATATAAAATAAAAATTTAAATAAACTTAAAAAAGAGCAAAGGGGGGTGGTGAAGCGTCAAGCAAGATGATCGCATACTACTGCAGCTCCTGCTTCTCCTGGCTAAAAAGCCACGCACTGCCCACTGCTCCCTGCCTGCATCTGATGGGGAAGTCCTCTAGGAAGCCCCAAAAGCCTTCCATACCTTCCTGGTCCGTTTCTGCTGCTCTGAGTGCCATCTACCACTTCCTGTTCCGCCCGTCTTCTGCCGCCGCTGTGGCCCTTCATTCACCACCTGCTGCAGGCCCAGCTGGTGTCCCCGCTCGAAGCTCCGCGCAAGGAAACCTCGCCGGGACAATGGTGCCTGGTCCTGGCACCATCTGCAGCCGCAGCTACATTCACCTCCTGCCTCACAGGGACCGACGGCTATGTGCGGGTGGCTGGTGGAGTGTGACCCAGACCACTCCTCCCCTGCTGCAGAGCAGGATACCCATGTGCTCCAGCCTGTTCTGGATCAGCCGCCATGTTCTTTCTTCCTCGGGTCAGTGGGCAGCACTACAGCTACCTCGAGGCACTCTTGTAGTCCATCTCCTCCTTTCTCTCCCCTGGCCTCGGACTCTGTCGCTGGTGCAACCTCCTTGGTCTCCCTGCCACCACCTCATTCCCTGCGGTCAAAACACCGCCGCCACCCCACATTGCAACATCACATATTTCACAGCTGCCCAAACGGCTACTGTTTTCTGAGCGGGGTAAGCTGAGTGCGGGGGCCTCTCTCTTCACCCCTCATCGGCCCCATTCCTCCTGGGACAATACCCTGCACTCCTCCAGCCATGGACACCGCTGCGTGGGATGGCTTATCCGACTCAGACCTGAACTGCAGTGGGTTGCGGGCCCCTCTGGTGTACTGCTTGAATGGGGAAGGTTCCTCTCCAAAATATCAACTAAAGAGAACTTACGCTCTCTCATGAACGAGACTTGCAGAGCCCAAATTTTCACTCTTAGGCGTGACTTGTAACACGTTTCTGACAGAGTTGAGACAACTGAGGGAAAGCATGATTCCACCAGAGCCTATATCGCCCAACTTCAATCCACAATGGCATCTCAATCTGAATTGCTAAGCGACCTCCTTAGCCATGTGAAGGATCTTAATAATTGTGGTAGGCACAATAATATCAGTGGTAGGAAGAATAAAAAATATCGGGACTCGCATATCGGCACTCACCACCAGGTTCTAGACAAGACATTCCTAAGTGGAGACGGCCACAAGATCGGAGAGACCGCATCGCTTTGTGTGGTCCGCGCACAAAGCGATGCCGTATCTCTGATCCCATGGCCGTCTCGACGTAGGAACGTCTTGTGCCGAACCTGGTGGTGAGTGTGGATATGTCTTTTTATTCTTCCTACCTATGATATTGCTAGCTATCCTTTGTGTTTATCCTAGCACCACCACCTGGCCAGTTTCTATTGTGTTTTACCTCACTGGATACCCGACTCCTAAGACTCGATCTTATTTGTTTGGTGCTGTCCACATCCCCTCTACCCACACGTATGTATAGAATATTATCAGGGTCTGTTGTCTCCCAGAGGCTACACACGAAAAGGATCTTCAGGTCACCCTCGAGGCCATCTTCAATCTTATCATTGGAGAACCGTCCTCCCACAAAATTAAGCTTGACAGGGTTCACTGAGCACTATGGCTTAAGAACTCCTTTGGTACCCCACAGGATGTAGTCTATTGCGTACATGACTTTTCCCTTAAAGAGACTATTATGGCCAAGGCTCGCAACCTCCGCAACTTTGAGTTTGATGTGCCCTACCCTAGCTTTTCCCAGACTTGTCCTGGATTTCACTGCAAAAGCAGAGATTAAGTGTTCTCCTGGCAACTCTTCGTAACCATCAGACTACTTACCAGTGGAACTTCCCTTTTTGCTCCGGTTGCTCGCAGAGATGGACGCTCAGCTGTTCTCCACTCTTACTCAGACCTGTCTTCTGCTCCACCCTGGACATCCCAGTCCCAGATATAGTTGACTTAGGCCTGCGTTCCCCCTCTCTTTTTTTTTTCCCCATGTTGATGATGCTCTTGGAGACTATTGCTTTACTGTATATACCCCCTTTCTGACCTACAGGTCATTGATTTGCTTAAGTCTCATTTGTATTTCTGTTTTTTCTCTTGTCCTTCATCTTTGTTTGAACATGGGTATATACTGCTGTCTCTAGGAGGCTTGACACTATGGCAACAGAATAGTCGGCTCCTCCCAGCAGGGTATACCCGCCTCCAGGCAACTGAGCTAATCAGTTTTAGCTTAGTGTCTTAAGGTGGCAGACACTGGTCTGGGTTCTCCCCAGACCAGGTCTCACATTTTTTGTTTTCTAAGTTTAGGGACGTTTAGAATTTTATCTCCCTTTTCTTTTCTATTTTCAGGTTGGGACATAGCGTTCACTGTTTCCCCCTTTGCGATTGAGGGGGCACAAACATCGTGGATGTACGGTCAACCCCCTCTCGCCAATGGTCAGCGTCTGGGGTTGTTCCTCATGGGTCCGGGTCCCCCTACCTCCCTGCTCGTCTCGCTGTTGCAGCCCGGCATGATGCAGGTGACAAAAGCTGTCTGAAGACTTCATTAGATAAGTTCTTCAGACACTTTTTCCTTTCCCTGACTCCTTTCCTTTTTACAGTCGGGGCTGGAACAAGGGTTGCCTGTCAGCTCCCTTAAGGGTCAAGTTTCGGCCCTTTCCGTTCTTTTTCAACATCCTCTGGCGTCCAATTCTCATGTCCGGACCTTCCTTCTGGGAGTGGCACACGCTGCTCCTCCTTATCGGTCCCCTTTTCCCCCTTGGGACTAAAACCTGGTCCTAGGTGCCCTACAAGGCACTCCTTTTGAACCTCTCAGGGACATTTCCCTTAGCCTCCTTTCCTGGAAGGTTGTTTTCCTTATTGCTATTACCTCTATTAGGAGAGTATCTGAGCTGGTGGCTCTCTCCTGCCGTTCTCCTTTTCTGGTTGTACACCAGGATAAAGTAGTTTTCCGGCCGGGTCCGTCCTTTTTACTTAAGGTCGTTTCGGCCTTTCATCTCAATGAGGACATCGTCCTCCCGTCCTTTTGTCCTGCTCCTTCTCATCCCAGGGAACGTTTTCTCCAGAAACTTGATATAGTCAGGGCTGTTCGAACCCATCTCTCTGTCACTTCTTCCTTTCGGCAGTGTGACTCCTTTTTTGTTCTTACGGAAGGTCGTCATAAGGGACAACCTGCTTCTAAGGCCACCATTTCTCTGTGGATCCGCTCTGCTATTTCGGAAGCTTACCGCTGCAAGGTGAGGATCCCACCTTTCAGGGTTTTGGCTCATTCCACCTGCTCTGTCGGGGCATCCTGGGGCCTCCGCAACAAGGCTTCAGCCTCGCAGATCTGTAAAGCAGCCCCCTGGTCTTCTTTGCACACTTTCACAAGGTTCTACCAGGTTCATACTTTTGCATCAGCCGATGCTAGTCTGGGCCGTAAGGTGTTGCAGGCGGCAGTGGTGCAGCCGTCCTTATTGCTATTACCTCTATTAGGAGAGTATCTGTTCTGGTGGCTCTCTCCTGCCGTGGCTCTCTCCTGATTGATTTCCTTGCCCACCCTAGGGACGGCTTTGGTACGTCCCATGGTCTGTGTCCCCCAATGGAGCTGATAGAGAAAAGGAGATTTTTATGCTTACCGTAAAATCTCTTTCCCGGAGGAAACATTGGGACACAGCTCCCACCCTTTTTTCTGGTGTTCCTGTTTCAGTTATCTGTCCGAGGGTGAGTTCAGTTATTTTTTCTCCTGGTTTCTCGGACAGTTCATGGTTCTTTCTCCCGACCTGTTGGTCTTCTTCTATTGCTCTGGGACTAAAACTGATTAGCTCAGTTTCTTGGAGGCGGGTGTACTCTGCTGGGAGGAGCCGACTTTTCTGTTGCCATAGTGTTAAGCCTCCTAGAGACAGCAGCATATACCCATGGTCTCTGTCCCCCAATGGACCCTCCGAGAAATATTTTACAGTAAGCAAAAAATCTCCTTCTAAGTGTCAGGAAATGTGCTCACCATTTCAAGTTGTGCAGACTCCAGGCACAACACTTACAATGCTTCAGTGATAATAATTGAATCCTGCTGCTGTGGCTTCCAACACCACGAAGGACGTACAATGAACAGAGGATAGAGACAAATAGGAATAGGAAGGTTCAAATCGTGCTGCCAGCTTGATGAAAGAGATCAACCTCAATATGGTAAGTAGTATTTAATTACAAACACGCTGCATGTTTGTAATTAAATACTACTTACCCTATTGACGTTGATCTCCTTCATCCAGCTGGCAGCACGATTGGAAGCTTCCTATTCCTATTTGTCTCTATCCTCTGTTCATCTTTGTTTGGGCTTGTCTTTTGTGTTGTATTTTTTATTCTCCCCATCCATCCCCCCCTTATGTCTCTTTCCCTTTTTCCCCTCCACTAGCTACTTTGGGATCAGGCATTCTGCTGATTGAACCACCACATGCCTCCTGCCTCTGGACACTCTACTCTCCCTAGCATTGGGGAGTCTCCTTTTATTCATCTGAGTTTATCGTTTTTCCTTTTCTACAATGGTCACGTGCATCTCACTCAACGTAAAAGGCCTTAACTTCCCTGTTGAGAGGTTTCTGCTTTAGAGGGAGTTGACCTGTGTGAAAGCTGATATTGACTTTCTTCAAGATACCCACTTTGACATTCTGGCAGCTTCCAATTCCACATGCATCTCTATCCCCAGGTGTTTTCAGCCACTACTAGTAACATGGTTCATAAGGTCGAAAAAAGACCAGAGTCCATCAAGTACAACCTATAACCCTAATGAGTCCTACTGAGTTGATCCAGAGGAATGCAAAAAAAATCCTCATATTCGAGGTAAAAATTCATTCCCGACTCCAAATATGACAGTCAGAATAGATCCCTGGATCAACTTTCTGTCCAAAGAGATCTAGAATCCATAACCTGTAATGTTATTATTCTCCAACAATGCATCCAGACTCCTTTTTAAATTATTTTACAGAGTTCACCATGACCACCTCTTCTGGCAGAGAATTCCACAGTCTCACTGCTCTTACAGTAAAGAACCCCTGTCTGTGCTCGTGTAGAAACCTTCTTTCCTCAAGACGTACAGGATGCCCCCTTGTTATAGATACAGTCCTGGGTATAAATTGATCATGGAAGAGATCTCTGTAAGGTCCCCTGATAAATTTATACATAGTTATTTGAACTAATAAACCCTAAATAACCCTAATTCTGATAATCTTTCTGGGTACTATAGTTCTCCCATTCCACCGTATTACTCTGGTTGCCTGTCTTTCAACCCTCTCCAGCTCCACCGGGGACGGCATTTCGCATACAATTTCCTTTTCCCGTACAATCTCCAGTGCATAAACCATCTGACGGAAAAGTCTTTTTTTCTATTTTCTCTCATCCCCACCAATCCCATACATGTATTGATAATTTTTTTGGTAATATCCCTGCAGTTCGTATACTTTTGGGTGCTATCATGGAACCGATTTCCTGGTCAGACCATGGCTCGGTAATCCTCTCCTCTTCGGTCCTCTTCACCCGTTGCGTCACTGCCACTGGAGAGTTAATGACTCTCTCCCTAAGTCTTTGCACCCCCGAGCCTCGATCCAGTCGTGCATTGATAAATACTTTGCCACTTATAAAGGTTTAGTGATTTATTTTGCCACCCTATGGGAGGCTCATAAAGCTGTGGTCCTGGGACATTATGTTGCACTTGGTTTCAGACTTATAAAGGATTTTATAACAAGACAAGAGACTCCTATTATGCAAATTACTTTCTTTTACTACTACAGCAGCAACCAATCAGATAACAGAAAAAGAGAAAAAATTTATAGTATGCAAATGAGGTATAGAAAGTCCTCTTGCTGCTGCCAGTGGCAACAGGATAAGTACAAATTTTCTCCCCACATTAATATCTCTATATTTATTATTTAATAATTGCGCATATTTTATTATATTCATATTGTTAAATTCATATATTAATATATTTTCATCATTTCATATATTATTTATGTTGTTTTACTTTTAATCTGTAATATACTTTATTCATTCTTAATCTCCAGATATATATTTCCTTATATCTATAGCTATATATATATATATATATATATAGATATATATATATATATATATATATATATATATATATATATATAATATACCGTATTTATCTGGGTATACCACACACCGGCCTATAACACGCACCCTCATTTTACCAAGGATATTTGGGTAAAAAAAGTTTTTTACCCAAATATCCATGTTAAAATGATGGTGCGTGTGTGTGCGCGTGTATACCCCGATACACCCCCAGGAAAGGCAGGGGGAGAGAGGCCGTCGCTGTCTGCTTCTCTCCCCTGCCTTTCCTGGGGGTCTAGAGCCCTGCTGCCGGCCCTTCTCTCCCCCTGACTATCGGCGCCGCTGCCCGTTCTGTCCCCCTGACTATCGGTGCCGGCGCCCCATTGCCGGCACCGATAGCCAGGGGGAGAGAAGCGGCGCCGACAGCCAGGGGGAGAGAAGGGGCAGCGGCACCCATTGCCGGCGCCGCTGCCCCGTTGCCTCCCCCCATCCCCGGTGGCATAATTACCTGTTGCCGGGGTCGGGTCCGCGCTGCTGCAGGCCTCCGGCGTGCGTCCCCTGCGTCGTTGCTATGCACGGTGCGGCACACTGACGTCATGCTCCGCGCCGTGCAGCGCATAGCAACGACGCAGGGGACGCACGCCGGAGGCCTGCAGCAGTGCGGACCCGACCCCGGCAACAGATAATTATGCCACCGGGGATGGGGGGAGGCAACGGGGCAGCGGCGCCGGCAATGGGAGCCGCTGCCCCTTCTCTCCCCTGGCTGTCGGCGCCGGCAATGGGGCGCCGGCACCGATAGTCAGGGGGACAGAACGGGCAGCGGCGCCGATAGCCAGGGGGGGAGAGAAGGGCCGGCAGCAGGGCTCTAGACCCCCCAGGAAAGGCAGGGGGAGAGAAGCGGGCAGCGACGGCCTCTCTCCCCCTGCCTTTCCTGGGGGTGTATCGGGGTATACACGCGCACACACACGCACCCTCATTTTACCATGGATATTTGGGTAAAAAACTTTTTTTACCCAAATATCCTTGGTAAAATGAGGGGTGCGTGTTATAGGCCGGTGCGTGGTATACCCAGATAAATACGGTATAGGTATATATATAATATATATATATATATATATATATATATATATATATATATTATAGCTATGGATATAAGAAAATATATACCGTATTTATCGGGGTATACCACGCACCGGCCTATAACGCGCACCCTCATTTTACCAAGGATATTTGGGTAAAAAAAGTTTTTTACCCAAATATCCATGATAAAATGAGGGTGCGTGTGTGCGCGTGTATACCCCGATATACCCCCAGGAAAGGCAGGGGGAGAGAGGCCGTCGCTGCCCGCTTCTCTCCCCCTGCCTTTCCTGGGGTCTAGAGCGCTGCTGTCGGCCCTTTTCACCCCCTGGTTATCGGCGCCGCTGCCCGTTCTGTCCCCCTGACTATCTGTGCCCGCGCCGATAGCCAGGGGGAGAGAAGCGGCGCCGACGGCCAGGGGGAGAGAAGGGGCAGGTGCACCCATTGCCGGCGCCGCTGCCCCGTTGACTCCCCCCCATCCCCGGTGGCATAATTACCTGTTGCCGGGGTCGGGTCCGCGCTGCTGCAGGCCTCCGGCGTGCGTCCCCAGCGTCGTTGCTATGCACGGCGCGGCGCTCTGACGTCATGCGCCGCGCCGTTCAGCGCATAGCAATGACGCCGGGGACGCACGACGGAGGCCTGGAGCAGCGCGGACCCGACTCAGGTAATTATGCCACCGGGGATGGGGGGAGGCAACGGGGCAGCGGCGCCGGCAATAGGTGCCGCTGCCCCTTCTCTCCCCCTGGCTGTCGGCGCCGCTTCTCTCTCCCTGGCTATCGGCGCCCGCACCGATAGTCAGGGGGACAGAACGGGCAGCGGCGCCGATAACCAGGGGGTGAAAAGGGCCAACAGCAGCGCTCTAGACCCCAGGAAAGGCAGGGGGAGAGAAGCGGGCAGCGACGGCCTCTCTCCCCCTGCCTTTCCTGGGGGTGTATCGGCGTATAACACGCACACAGACTTTAGGCTAAAAATTTTAGCCTAAAAAGTGCGTGTTATATGCCGATAAATACGGTATCTGGAGATTAAGAATGAATAAAGTATATTACAGATTAAAAGTAAAACAACATAAATAATATATGAAATGATGAAAATATATTAATATATGAATTTAACAATATGAATATAATAAAATATGCACAATTATTAAATAATAAATATAGAGATATTAATGTGGGGAGAAAAATTGTACTTATCCTGTTGCCACTGGCAGCAGCAAGAGGACTTTCTATACCTCATTTGCATATTATAAATTTTTTCTCTTTTTCTGTTATCTGATTGGTTGCTGCTGTAGTAGTAAAAGAAAGTAATTTGCATAATAGGAGTCTCTTGTCTTGTTATAAAATCCTTTATAAGCCTGAAACCAAGTGCAACATAATGTCCCAGGACCACAGCTTTATGAGCCTCCCATAGGGTGGCAAAATAAATCACTAAACCTTTATAAGTGGCAAAGTATTTATCAATGCACGACTGGATCGAGGCTCGGGGGTGCAAAGACTTAGGGAGAGAGTCATTAACTCTCCAGTGGCAGTGACGCAACGGGTGAAGAGGACCGAAGAGGAGAGGATTACCGAGCCATGGTCTGACCAGGAAATCGGTTCCATGATAGCACCCAAAAGTATAGTCAGGGGGGAGAGAAGGGCCGGCAGCAGGGCTCTAGACCCCAGGAAAGGCAGGGGGAGAGAAGCGGGCAGCAACGGCCTCTCTCCCCCTGCCTTTCCTGGGGGTGTATCGGCGTATAACACGCACATAGACTTTAGGCTAAAAATGTTAGCCTAAAAAGTGCGTGTTATATGCCGATAAATACGGTGTGTATGTGTATATATATATATATATATATATATATATATATATATATATATATATATATATAATATGTGTGTGTGTGTTTTTTCCCCAGTCTTTGGTTTTTTACACTGATTCTTCTTATCAATTAAAGATTTTAATCCCTTCTTTTCTATTGTCCACGCTTCATCATCTCTATTGTGATACATTGTTTCTCTAGTATCGCTGTCTTTCTCCCCCTTTCCCCTCCCCCCCCCCTCCCCTTCTCCTGTTACATTACCTGTCTTGTGCGTCCGTGTGGCTCCTTTGTGTGACGCACTTTTTATTCATTCCGTTCTACTGTCGCATGCCCCAATCTCGTGCCCTGCTCGGATCGTGGCAGTGACGCATTTTTTTCCCCAGCTGGTTGTCAGCTGATCCCCGCCGTCCTCTTCTTCCTGTCGGCTCGCTCTATCCGGATCTGTTGCACAGCTGACAGTGAAGACGACGTGTTCACCGGTCTCTCAACATCATATATAAACTTTGTACTTTGAATATATTTACAGTATCCTAGACTCAAAATTTTGTTTTCCTAACATACACTGTGTATTATTTGCCAATATTTATATATATATATATATATATATATATATATATATATATATATATATATAAATGGATGTAGGCAGCACACCAAAATAGGTGAAAAAGTAAGTGCTTTAATTCCAAGGAAAATTAACAACGTTTCAGCGATCTCTCACCGCCATTTTCACTTGAAAATGGCGGTGAGAGATCGCTGAAATGTTGTCAATTTTCCTTGGAATAAAAGCACTTATTTTTTCACCTATTTTGGTGTGCTGCCTACATCCATTTATATTTAAAGAGGACCGTAGCACCGAGGTTCAAGGGCTTGCACCCAACCATCTGGATACAAGGAGGTGCTGCTTCATATAATAATTGTGTTTTATTTAAATATATATATATATATATATATATATATATATATATATAATATATATATATTCCGCTGGTTAGTTTTTACGATTACTTTACAGATATATCTTTTTGCCCTACAGCTATTGCCATATTCCTATTGGATACCCTATCTATTCTTATTGAATACCCTAACTGTTCTTATCATGAGATATAGATATATATATATATATATATATATATATATATATATATATATTCTTAACCCTTATCATAATATATATTTTACATTAATTCTAACATGTCTGTAGACTGTGATAATATTAATAAATCCCTTTTTACTGGTGATAAAAATGTTCCTTCTGATATACAGAATATGGTAGATATGTCGGTCCGTTCCGCCATTCAATCTGCCATGTCTACACTCCAAGAGTCCATCTCTAAAACAGTCTCCATGTCTCTAGTCCAACCCACTCCCCTCATACCTATACCTTTACCATCCACTCCTTCTGAGAGTTTTTGGTCCACTGAAAATTCTGTGGAAAGACTTGCCAGAGGTTTTAAAAAATCTGGCAAAACCAAACTAAAGAGAGATTTTATTGAAATTAATCTCCACCTAAGAAAATCTCTAAAAAACATACAAAAAATATCTGTTTATGATAAAGCTCATAAAAAATATACCGATGCTGCAAGAGTGCATCAAAACCCTCAGCCCAAGAGGAAGTTCAAGTTATTAGGGCAAATAAATCATCTTCTAGGAAGAAACCTGATTCCTTTAATACATCTAGTTCTTCCACTGAGGATCCTTCCCCTATGATTTTAGATAGTTCTGGAGAACCTTTTTTCCATCCAGAAGATATAAAACACCCTCGCTCGTCTGAGTGGCTTCCTAATCCTCAGGTTGCTAAATTTCTGGAATATTGGATTGCCAAACCTCTGGATATATCATCCAGAAATAAATTACGGGCAGAATGCCCAAGACCTTTTCTGGATCACAAATTGTTATGTACTCCAGATATTGATTTTTCTTTAATAAAATTTTTATCCAAGAATGGTCCTAATCCTAAGAAAGGCATTGACCAATCTTTTAGATGAATCCAAGCTAAAATTTTGGATAGTTAAGGTCCAATCACAAAACTTTTGAATATGACTGAGGAGTCTGTTACCTCAAACACCCCTTTAAATATTAAAGTTCTTAAAGGATGGGCTCAAAGAGCTGCCCTTTTATTAGGAAATGCCAATGCGGCTTTAAATACGGAGCGCAGAAGATCAATCTTTCTGAGACTGGATCCTCAGCTTGTTAATTTAGCTAAAAATGAACCCTCTTCATTCACTGAAGGTTTTTTATTTGGAGAATCCTTTGTCAAAGAATTAAACAAATACGTAAATCTTTTTTCGTCATTGGAAAAAGCCCAATCTTCAATGAAGAATTTTTTAACCCTAAGGTTTTCCACAGGGCCGGGAGAGGCAGGAGTCGCTTTCCCGGCCTACAAACCATGGGTGGTAGATCCTATAGAGGCTCCTATACTTATGATCGCTCAGCCCAACCTCCTTCATTCCAACAACCCACCCCATTTTTCCCACCCAGAGGTTGCCCTTGGAGATCCAGAAGTCAACGAGGATACCCCAGATCTCGGCCTTCTTCAGGTGTGTCTATTTCTTCCTCTAGAATCTCATTTTCCTCTGGGAGGCAGACTAACCCATTTTTTTCCAAAATTGGTCTATTCTCACAACAGATGCTTGGATATTGAACACGATAATGGGATATCAGATAGAGTTTTATACTCTTCCGATTCAATGGGCGAATCCTCATCCCATCCATTTTTCCCATCAAGACAAAAATCTCATTACATCAGAAATCAAGGAACTATGTTCCAAAAAGGCTATTTCTCAAATACCTTTTCACACCCCAGGTTTTATCAGCAACCTGTTTCTGGTGAAAAAGCAAGACGGAGGTCACCTCCCCGTAATCAATTTAAGACATCTAAACGTATATGTAAAATACCAACATTTCAAAATGGAAGGCATCCATTTATTGAGGGATCTCCTTTGGCAAGGAGATAGACATCTTTTAAGTCTATTTTGATAAGCCAATCTCATGGTGCCTATGCACCCCAATTCTCAACCTTATCTCCAATTCATATGGGATGACAAAAAATGGCAATTTTTAAGCTTACCCTTCGGTCTCTCTTCCGCACCATGGTGTTTCCCAAAACTGCTCAAACCAGTGGTGTCCTATCTTCGAAGTCGAGGTGTCCATCTAATAATTTATTTAGACGACATCCTCATCATGGCGGACTCTTGGTCTCTCATTCATCGCCACATGCAATGGACCCTTTCACTTCTCACCAATCTAGGTTTCATAATAAATTAAAAAAATTACATTCTGACCCCTTCTCGGGAGGTAGAGTTTCTAGGTTATATGGTCAACACGCAATCGGCCATCTTAAGTCTTCCTTCGAGGAAATTAAAAATTATCCGCAGAGAAATTCGCTCTGTATTAAAGAAATCCATTATTTCATTAAGGACAATTGCAAGAATTGTTGGCCTTTTGTCAGCATCTATTCAAGCGATTTTCCCAGCTCCTTAAAATTATCGAGCTCTTCAACGTCTGAAGGCCCTTCATCTCAGGAATGGTCTAGGTTATTCAGACGAGATTGCTTTGAATTCAGAAGCCAAACAGGAACTCATTTGGTGGCTGGATCATGTTTAAGCTTGGAACGGGAAGACAATCTTCCATTTCATGCCGGATCTCTTCATAGAATCGGATGCGAGCCTTCTAGCTTGAAGCGCGAGATGCGGCTCCTTGTCCACAGGAGGCAAATGGTCCGCAGAGGAATCTATCCTCCACATCAATTGCCTAGAGTTACCAGCAGCTTCCTTCGCCCTAAAAAGTTTTGCAAAAGACCAGAGGACGCGGTGGGGGACGGGGGAGTGCTGGGGACCGGCCCCGGTACTTACCTCGTCCCTGAAGACCCGGATCCCTGCGATGAAGACGGCTGCGGCGGCGGCGACAGGTGAGTAGATCTTCAGCCGCGGTCGGGCCCTTTACAGCAATGCACGTCGCCGTAAAGCGACATGCATTGCTGTAATAGGACCCTGTAAACTACAACTCCCAGCATGCCCAGACAGCCCTTGGCGTCTGGGCATGCTGGGAGTTGCAGTTTTGCAACATCTGGAGGTCCACAGTTTTTGGACCACTGTGCCCTTCCAGATGTTGCAAAACTACACATCCTCAGCATGCCCTTACTGTCCAGGCATGCTGGGAGTTGTAGTTTTGCAACATCTGGAAGGGCACAGATTGGGAACCACTGTATTAGTGGTCTGCAAACTGTAGTCCTTCAGATGATGCAAAACTACAACATCAATCATGCTGGGAGTTATAGTTCGGCAACATCTGGCTCTAAAGATGTTGCCGAACTACTACTCCCAGCATGCCTGAGAATGTTTGGGAGTTGTGGTTTTGCAACAGCTGGAGGCACACTGGTTGGGAAACATTGTTTCCTAACTCAGTGTTTCCCAACCCGTGTGCCTCCAGCTGTTGCAAAACCACAACTCCCAAACATTCTCAGGCATGCTGGGAGTAGTAGTTTTGCAACAGCTGGAGCTCCCCCCCCTGTGAATGTACAGGGTACATTCACATGGGCAGGGGGCTTACAGTGAGTATCGGGCTGCAAGTTTGCAATGCAGCAAATTTTGCGCGGCAGCTCAAACTCGCTGTAATCCCCCGCCCGTGTGACTGTACCCTAAAAACACTACACTACACTAACACAAAATAAAATAAAAAGTAAAAAACACTACATATACACATACCCCTACACAGCCCCCCTCCCTCCCCAATAAAAATGAAAAACGTCTGGTACGCCACCCTTTCCAAAATGGAGCCTCCAGCTGTTGCAAAACAACAACTCCCAGTATTGCCGGACAGCGGTTGACTGTCCAGGCATGCTGGGAGTTTTGCAACAGCTGGAGGCACCCTGTTTGGGAATCACTGGCGTAGAATACCCCTATGTCCACCCCTATGCAAATCCCTAATTCAGGCCTCAAATGCACATGACGCTCTCACTTTGGAGCCCTGTCGTATTTCAAGGCAACAGTTTAGGGCCACATATGGGGTATCGCCGTACTCGGGAGAAATTGTCTAACAAATCTTGGGGGTCTTTTTCTCCTTTCACCCCTTATGAAAAGGGGAAGTTGGGGTCTACACCAGCATGTTAGTGTAAAAAAATAAACTTTTTACACTAACATGCTGGTGTTGCCCTATACTTTTCATTTTGACAAGAGGTAAAGGGGAAAAAAAGCTCCCCAAAATTTGTAACGCAATTTCTCCCGAGTACGGAGATACCCCATATGTGGGCGCAAACTGCTCTGGGGGCGCACAACAAGGCCCAGAAGGGAGAGTGCGCCATGTACATTTGAGGTGATTTTCACAGGGGTGGCTGATTGTTACAGCGGTTTTGACAAACGCAAAAAAAACAAAACCCCACATGTGACCCCATTTCGGAAACGACACCCCTCACGGAATGTAATGAGGGGTGCAGTGAGAATTTACACCCCACAGGTGTCTGACAGATCTTTGGAAGAGTGGGCTGTGCAAATTAAAAATGTTGTACAGCCCACTGTTCCAAAGATATGACAGACATCAGTGGAGGGTAAATGCTCACTTTACGGCTTCTTACGTTCCTCAAGGGGTCTAGTTTCCAAAATGGTATGCCATGTGGGGGTTATTTTGCTGTCCTGGCACCATATGGGCTTCCTAAATGCGACATGCCCCCTGAGCAAAATTTGCTCTCAAAAAGCCAAATATGACTCCTTCTCTTCTGAGCATTGTAGTTCGCCCGTAGTGCACTTCAGGTCAACTTATGGGGTACCTTCATACTCAGAAGAGATGTGGTTACAAATTTTGGGGGGGATTTTCTGCTATTAACCCTTGCAAAAAAAAATTTTTAACGTATGCAAAAGTCGTGAAACCCCTGTGGGGTATTAAGGCTCACTTTATTTCTTGTTACGTTCCACAAGGGGTCTAGTTTTCAAAATGGTATGCCATGTGGTTTTTTTTTTTGCTGTCCTGGCACCATAGGGGCTTCCTAAATGCTACATGCCCCCGAGAAAAATTTGCTCTCAAAAAGCCAAATATGACTCCTTCTCTTCTGAGCATTGTAGTTCACCCATAGTACACCTCAGGTCAACTTATGGGGTACCTTCATACTCAGAAGAGATGGGGTTACAATGTTTGGGGGGTATTTTCTGCTATTAACCCTTGCAAAAATGTGAAATTTGGGGGGAAACACATTTTAGTGAAATTTTATTTTTATTTTTTTACATATGCAAAAGTCGTGAAACTCCTGTGGGGTATTAAGGCTCACTTTATTCCTTGTTACGTTCCTCAAGGGGTCTAGTTTCCAAAATGGTATTCAATGTGGGGGATTTTTGCTGTTCTGGCACCATAGGGGCTTCCTAAATGCAACATGCCCCCCAAAAACCATTTAAAAAAAACGTACTCTCCAAAATCCCCTTGTCGCTCCTTCGCTTCTGAGCCCTCTACTGCGCCCGCCGAACACTTTACATAGACATATGAGGTATGTGCTTACTCGAGAGAAATTGGGCTACAAATATAAGTATACATTTTCTCCTTTTACCCCTTGTAAAAATTCAAAAATTGGGTCTACAAGAACATGCGAGTGTAAAAAATGGAGATTGTGAATTTTCTCCTTCACTTTGCTGTTATTTCTGTGAAATACCTAAAGGGTTAAAACGCGGACTGAATGTCATTTTGAATACTTTGGGGGGTGCAGTTTTTATAATGGGGTCATTTGTGGGGTATTTCTAATATGAAGACCCTTCAAATCCACTTCAAACCTGAACTGGTCCATGAAAAATTGTGAGTTTGGAAATTTTGTGAAAAATTGGAAAATTGCTGCTGAACTTTGAAGCCCTCTGGTGTCTTCCAAAAGTAAAAACACGTCAATTTTATGATGCAAACATAAAATAGACATATTGTATATGTGAATAAAAAAAAAATTATTTGGAATATTCATTTCCTTACAAGCAGAGAGCTTCAAAGTTAGAAAAATGCAAAATTTTAAAATTTTTCATCAAATTTGGGGATTTTTCACCAAGAAAGGATGCAAGATACCACAAAATTTTACCACTATGTTAAAGTAGAATATGTCACGAAAAAACAATCTCGGAATCAGAATGATAACTAAAAGCATTCCAGAGTTATTAATGTTTAAAGTGACAGTGGTCAGATGTGCAAAAAATGACCGGGTCCTGAGGTGTAAAATGGCTGGGTCCTTAAGGGGTTAAAGGGGTTATCCAGGGAAAAAAACTTTTTTTTTTTCATAAATCAACTGGCTCCTGAAATTTAAACAGATTTGTAAATGACTTCTATTAAAAAATCTTAATCCTTTCAGTACTTATGAGCTTCTGAAGTTAAGGTTGTTCTTTTCTGTCTAAGTGCTCTCTGATGACACGTGTCTCGGGAACCGCCCAGTTTCAAAGAGGTTTGCTTTGGGGATTTGCTTCTAAACTGGGCGGTTCCAGAGACACGTGTCATCACAGAGCACTTAGACAGAAAAGAACAACCTTAACTTCAGAAGCTCATAAGTACTGAAAGGATTAAGATTTTTTAATAGAAGTGATTTACAAATCTGTTTAACTTTCTGGAGCCAGTTGATATATATGAAATTTTTTTTCCTGGATAACCCCTTTAAATCATATTTCTTATCATAATCTTCTGATTCTGGAAAGGCCTATCGTACTAACAACGTATACCGTTCAGCCATATCTTTTTATCACAAACCTTTAAATTTTTTACCTATAGGAAAACATCCTCTCATTTGTAAATTGCTTCGAGGTATACGCTTCAAACGTCCACCTACTCCCAAATATCTTTTTACTTGGGATGTTCATATTCTTCTGAACCTTTTATCTTCCTGGCCAGACAATGATCTTCTATCTTTAAAACTTTTATCCATCAAACTTACTGTTCTCTTATGTTTGATATCTTTCAAAAGAGTCTCAGATGTTTAAGCCTTGGATATTTCCCATAGTATTTTTTTCTCCTCATGGCGTACAATTTACTATTGTTAGACGCACAAGGTATATGTGACAGGATAGCACAGTGCACTTTAAACACCTGTGTTTAAACTGCACTGTGCTATCCTGTCATATACCTTGCCTGACGAAGGGTCCGGTTCGGACCAGAAACGTGTAGCTTATGTATTCACAATAAAGCCTCTGAAAGGAATGCAGATGTGTTCCTGATTTTCTTAATATCCAGAGTTCCAGCGCCAAAATTCGTCCACATTTTCTTCCAATCACAAAATTTTGGAAGAGATCTGCTCCTCTGTCCGTGCATGACCTTTTGGTTTGGGTGCGGGATCCCTAGAGTCCCTTACCGCTTCTCGAAATATTACTGTCAAATAGTTTTCTGCTGTCTGGCAACCGTAAAACAGCTTCTTTGCCCAGCAGACCTTGTGATCCCTCTTTTCCCTCCCTCCCCCTTTTCCCTTTTTTAGTCACAACCCCCCCCCCCCCCCCCCCCCCACAACACACACACACACACACACACACACTCACTCTCTCTTTCGTTTCCATGTCTTTTGTTGTATTGGCCTCCTGTGTTGTTTGTCTTTTTTGTGTTGTGTGTCTTTTTTGCTATTGTTTTGCCCCCTCAGGTGTTACTTTCTATATAAAGTGTTCTGCAATGTTTTTGTGTCTATTCAGCCACTAGTATCTTTTATAGAGTACCTGTCATTAAATAAACTTTTCTAAACTAACTCAGGCTATATTCCCTAACTACACCCAACCGCTTTAGAAAATTTTTAAGAGCTTTAAAAAGCTCTTTATCTTACCATTCTTCTTGCTCACAAACTCTGAGCTGGGGGAGACCCCTTCCGCCCTCACTTTATGTCACCAAGGAGCAGCGGAGCAACGGAGTAAGAAGCTGTAGGCCGGCCGGGAGAAGGTGAGATCACGGTCATCTGTCTCCAGCCTGCGGCTTCTGAGGGCTGTCACAGTGCCCATGGCTGTGAGCGGACAGCAGGGACTATCAGCGAACAGCAGAGTGCAGCGGGGTGCAGAGAGTGGGGCTTGGAAGGTGGAGGCTTAACCTCTTTTGGATAGGGCAATGTATGAGTGAAGCGGGGGGGGGGGGGGGGGGGGATGGTTTGAGCAGCCACGAGCGGTAGGCGGGGGTGAGAGCAATAGCTGAGCTGCCTGATTGACAGGCAGGGAGCAGCAGTCGCGTGTCCCGGCTGCAGTCTGGTCTGATTTTGGACTCATGCTGCCAGGCCAGCATGAGTCCGAAATCAATAAGACGGGACATGTAGGGAGACCCCTAGTGGTGGGTTTTCAAAAATGAAAATAAACATAAAAATACATTTTATAACATGTGTAGGAACTTGTTAGTAATAGCTTACTCTTTAACCCCTTCCCGACCTATGACATACCTGTACGTCATGGGTGGCAAGGTGTTCCCGACCCATGACATACAGTTACGTCATGAACATTACTGCCGCTACTCGCGGCATCCCGCAGCGCCCGGAAAGATGGTGGCTATCACTGATAGCCAGCCATCTTACCGTGCGACCACGGGGGGTTTCATCCCCCCCCCAGCGATCGCTGCTATCAGCTGGTCAAATCTGACTAGCTGATAGCAGCGTTTCGCTATGAAAATACTTAGCAGCGCGGTGTGTGAGTTCCGATCACGGGGACCGGGATACACACCGCTCTGCTAAGTGTCCCTGACCCGTCCCCCGGCGTCACTTACTCGTCCGAGCGGTGTCCCGAGCGGTCCCGGCATCCTCCATGCGGTCCCGGCTGCGCTGCGTCCCGGAGGTGAGTTTGCAGCAGCAGTGCGGCATCTTCATTGGCAGCAGTGAGATCGCCGTAAAGCGATCTCACTGCTGCCTCTGAGAGTTTCAAAACTGCAACTCCCAGCATGCCCAGACAGCCTTTGGCTTTCTGGGCATGCTGGGAGTTGTAGTTTTGCAACATCTGGAGGCCCACAGTTTGGAGACCACTGTATAATGGTCTCCAATCTGTGCTCTTCCATTTGTTGCAAAACTACAAATCTCAGCATGCTCAGTCTGTCCAGGCATGCTGGGAGTTGTAGTTCTCTAACATCTGGAAGAGCACAGATTGGAGACCATTATACAGTGGTCTCCAAACTGTGGACCTCCAGATGTTGCAAAACTAGAACTCCCAGCATGCCCAGACTGCCCAAGCATGCTGGAAGTTGTAGTTCGGCAACATCTGATCCTTCAGATATTGCCGAACTACAACTTCCAGCATGCCTGGGCAGTCTGGGCATGCTGAGAGTTGTAGTTTTGCAGCAACTGGAGGCAAACTAGTTGGGAAACATTGTCCGTTTCCTACCTCAGTGCCTCCAGCTGTTGCAATTGTTGCAAAACTATAACTCCCAGCATGCACTGACAGACCATGCATGCTGGGAGTTGTAGTTTTGCAACAGCTGGAGGCACACTGGTTTGGAAACACTAAGTTTGGTTGCAAAACACTTGAAAGTTTATTACTTAACTTAGTGTTTCCAAACCAGTGTTCCTCCAGCTGTTGCAAAACTACAACTCCCAGCATGCACGGACAGCCAAAGGGCATGCTCGGAGTTTGCAACAGCTGGATGTTTGCCCCCTCCCCCCAATGTGAATGTACAGGGTACACTCACATGGGCGGAGGTTTACAGTGAGTGCTGCAAGTTTGAGATGGCGCAAATTTTGCGCTGCAGCTCAAACTTCCAGCGGCAAACTTGCTGTGAACCTCTGCCCATGTGACTGTATCCTAAAAACACTACACTACACTAACACTAACCTAAAATAAAAAGTAAAAAACACTACATATACACATACCCCTACACAGCCCCCCCTCCCCAAAAAATGAAAAACGTCTGGTACGCTACTGTTTCCAAAACGGAGCCTCCAGCTGTTGCAAAATAATAACTCCCAGTATTGCCGGACAGCCATTGACTGTCCAGGCATGCTGGGAGTTTTGCAACAGCTGGAGGCACCCTGTTTGGGGATCATTGGCATAGAATACCCCTATGTCCACCCCTATGCAAATCCCTAATTCAGGCCTCAAATGCGCATGGCGCTCTCTCACTTTGGAGCCCTTTCGTATTTCAGGGCAACAGTTTTGGTACACATATGGGGTATCGCCGTACTCGGGAGAAATTGCCTTACAAATTTTGGGGGGATTTTTAGGAAAAGGTGAAGTTGGGGTCTACACCAGCATGTTAGTGTAAAAAAATAAATTTTTTACACTGACATGCTGGTGTTGCCCTATACTTTTTTCCCTTTTACTTCTTGTAAAAATGAAAAGACCCCCAAAATTTGTAACGCAATTTCTCCCGAGTACGGAGATACCCCATATGTGGGCGCAAAGTGCTCTGGGGGCGCACAACAAGGCCCAGAAGGGAGAGTGCGCCATGTACATTTGAGGCGATTTGCACAGGGGTGGCTGATTGTTACAGCAGTTCTGACAAACGCAAAACCATAAATATCCATATGTGACCCCATTTTGGAAACTACACCCCTCACGGAATGTAATAAGGGGTGCAGTGAGCATTTACACCCCACTGGTGTATGACAGATTTTTGGAACAGTGGTCTGGGAAAATGAAAAATAAAATTTTTGATTTGCACAGTCCACTGTTTCAAATATCTGTCAAACGCCAGTGGGGTGTAAATGCTCACTGCACCCCTTATTAAATTCCATGAGGGGTATAGTTTCCAAAATGGGGTCACGTGGGGGGGGGGGGGTCCACTGTTCTGGCACCATAGCGGCTTCCTAAATGGGACATGCCCCCCAAAAACCCTTTCAGAAAAACTCACTCTCCAAAATCCCATTGTCGCTCCTTCCCTTCTGAGCCCTCTACTGCGCCCGCCGAACACTTTACATACGCATATGAGGTATTTCCTTACCCGAGAGAAATTGGGTTACAAATTTTAGGGTGATTTCTCTCCTTTTACCCCTTGTAAAAATTCAAAAATTGGGTCTGCAAGAAAATGCGAGTGTAGAAAATGAAGATTTAGAATTTTCTCCTTCACTTTGCTGCTATTCCTGTGAAACACCTAAAGGGTTAAAACACTTACTGAATGTCATTTTGAATACTTTGGGGGTGCAGTTTTTATAATGTGGTCATTTATGGGGTATTTCTAATATGAAGACCCTTAAAATCCACTTCCAACCTGAACTGGGCCCTGAAAAATTGTGATTTTGAAAATCTTGAGAAAAATTGGAAAATTGCTGCGGAACTTTGAAGCCCTCTGGTGCCCTCCAAAAGTAAAAACTTGTCAATTTTTTTTATGCAAACACGAAGTAGACATATTGTATATGTGAATCAATATGTAATTTATTTGGAATATCCATTTTCCTTTCAAGCAGAGACTTTCAAAGTTAGAAAAATGCAAAATTTTCAAAATTTTCATGAAATTTTTAGATTTTTTACCAAGAAAGGATACAAATATCAGTGAAATTTTACCAATAACATAAAGTAGAATATGTCACGAAAAAACAATCTCGGAATCAGAATGATAAGTAAAAGCATTCCAAAGTTATTAATGTTTAAAGTGACAGTGGTCAGATTTTCAAAAAATGCCCAGGTCATGAAGGTGAAAATTGGCTGGGTCATGAAGGGGTTAACATATGAAAATGACAGGTACTTTTTAATGTGATGGATTTATTTGATTCAAAATTTTTCACTATTCTACTGTTTACCTAATGTTTCTTTGACTTACCTCCTACACCTGTCTCCTGTGTTCTTAGAGAAGAAGCCTATTAAACTCCTCCTTCACATATTGTTAGCTGCCAAGAAAAATAAATAAAAATGCCGTATTTTCCGGCGTATGAGATGACTTTTTAACCCCCGTAAAATGTTCTCAAATGTCAGGGGTCGTATTATGCGCCGGGTGCTGCAGTCGGCCGGGACGCTCGGGGTATGGATCATCCATACCCTGGGCCTCCCAACTGAGATTAACTTCCCCCGTAACATTCGGGACATCTCTGTGTCCAAAAGATCTTTTCGGGACACAAGGATGTCCCTGTTACCTTTCTGTGGCCCCGCGCTAACCTTAAAAACGGGGGCTGCCCATAGAAACAGCAGAGCATAGCGGAGCAGCGAGGATGCGCGGGCATGGTAAGTTACCAGCACTTCATTTTCGGTGCAATGACCATCGGAGGAGGAGCGGTGGTCAGAGCACTGAAGTGGGGCAGTACACAGACATACAGCCTCCAGCTATACACTGTATATGGCTGAAAGCTGTATGTCTTTGGGGTCCACTGCCTACCTAATGTGGGGGAACTACAACCTAATGTGGGGGGAACTATACTGCCAACCTAATGTGGGAGAACTACAACCTAATGTGGGGGAACTATGCTGACAACCTAATGTGGGGGAACAATGGAAAGGTACTACATCGCAATAGAGAGGTAGACTTATACGGCGAGTATATCCCAAACTCTATATTTTAACTCTAAAAGTTGGGGTTGTCTTATATGCCCAGTCGTCTTATACGCCGGAAAATACGGTAAATAAAATTAGTGTTTAAAAATAAAACTTGAAAAAGAAAAAAAGTTTGTTCAATGCCATGTTTTTTTTCATTTTTCAACCTATGGAGCTGTGTAGTTTTTAACTATACCACTTTTGTGTGTGTGACTTTTAGATCACTTTTTTTCTGGGACATGATGTGCCCAAAAATAAGCAATTTGGAATTTTTTGCGTTTTACTGTTCACAGTGCATGATCATTAAAATCATAATTTAATTGTTCGGACAATTACGCATGCGGCAATACCAAATATCGTCACCCGCGAGCACTGTTCTGCCCCCCAATTAATTAGCCCAGTGCTGTCCCCCATCGGGGTAAATACTGATATGTCACCCGCATGCGTTGTCCTCCTCATCCTCATGTTCGTTGCGGCTGCCGGCGCTGACCATCTATACCAGTGGTCTTAAACCTGCCGACCTCCAGATGTTGCAAAACTACAACTCTCAGCATGCCCGGACAGCCGTTGGCTGTCCGGGCATGCTGGGAGTTGTAGTTTTGCAACATCTGGAGGTCGGCAGGTTTAAGACCACTGCTCTATATTGTGTGGTATCCCTATGCTCTGGCTGCAAAAAATAAACAAAATAAACTTTAACTCACCTCCCATTGGTCCGGTACCGGCCTCATCCTCTTCCTAGTGAATGGAACGTCGGACAGCCGTCACCCTATCACCGGCCGCAGTGATGTTCTGTCTCGGCCGCTGATAGGCTGAGCCCACTGTTCTGTAAGAAGCCGCCCAGAGTTTCTTACATGACAGTGGGCTCAGCACATCAGCGGCCGAGGCGGAACATCGCTGCGGCCGGTGATAGGCTGACGGCTGTCCGATGTTCCCGTCCCTAGCGTAAGGCCTACGTCAGAACATGCATGAGTTTATTTTGTTTACCTTGTGTCTGCGCCAGCGGTGGCAACAAACAGCTCGAGGAGGGCAGCGAGTGGCATGTGAGTATTTACCCTGAAGGGGGCAGCGCTGGGTTGATAATTTTTGTTGGGGGGGGCAGAATAGCGCAGCGCTGGGGGGGGGGCAGAATAGACTAAAACTTAACGTTTAATAGGTACGACTAAAACTGTCCTCAAAAACCTGGACAGCCTTATCTTCTATCTGTATCCCTATTGGTCTCCTGATGAACGGGACAGTAAGAAACGCGTCGAGACGCTAACCATGCATCTTCCTGACTACAAACGATAAGTATCCCAGCTAAATGGTCTGATGTATACCTTATGTTCAATATGGAGTGGTGATAGTGCTGTATCCTCTTGCTGTTATGCATATATACGAATGATATCCTTATATCACTAGGGAACTTTGTTGTCATATCAGCCTTATAGGGGAAAGGGGTATATACTGTCACTGACTCTGATTACACTGAGGTTGACCATCTCCTTGCAGCTCTGACTCCCCTGCTTTGACTGATCATAATTATATATAGATCAGCATTAGGGTATTGTCCCCGCAGGCAGTCAGTTGTATTGAGTAGCTAGCAAGTGAGTTTATTGCAGGGTGGTGATAGTACAACAGAGAATAGGTTCCTGTGTGGGACCGTCCTTCTTAGGACGCCCACCCCGCCTAGGGGTAGGTTATCTAGGGGTAGCATAGTGTATAACAGGCTCCCTACCAACCACCTCCTGTTGTCCCACCCTGAGACCCCTCCCGAATCATGGGGAAAGGGACAGAATCAGCTAGGCTGGTACAATATGGTTAAAGAACATCTAAATATCTGAGTGCAGCTACTGTGCTGAATTTTTGTATTTGGAGCAGAATCCCCATTTAATTTGTATCATTGCACATGTGGTGTTTTTCTGTCCGGGTTTTTGAGGACAGTTTTAGTCGTACCTATTAAACGTTAAGTTTTAGTCTACATTCTCAGATCATATAATTGTTGGTAGACCATATATCCCAATTTTTGTTAAATGGGGGGGGGGGGGGGGGGGCAGAATAGCTCAGCGCTGGGCTGATAATTAATTGGGGGGGGGAGGAAATACCGTTATATACCGTGGAACCGCCGAAAGTAAAAAAAAATATCGTGATACGCAGATTTGGTCATACCGCCCATCCCTATATGTACCCGTAGCAAAAGGTAAGCAAGAGTCCCTTTAACATATGCAAAATATTGTTAGATAATCCCTAATTCAGGTAGGGTTGTCCCAAGATGAAAAATGTATAAAGATAAAATTTATAGCAGAGCACTAAAATTTAATTTTCCTATTTTATAGATGCAGTACATTGTCCCATGTGTAAGTGTGAATAACTTATCATTGAATGTGTTTCAATCTTTCTCATGGATCGCCTTTATTTTTTTCCTCAGATGGATTTTGCTTTGTTGGTCAGCAGTCAACATATCATCCTCAAACATCAGTTTTAAAGACCTCAACCGACCAAGCACAAAACTTGCATGAAAATGAATCAGTGTTTAATTCATTAAAAAATTTCAAAGAGACTTCCAAAGACTCTAAGGAAAAAGTTTCCAGAAGTGAAGGTTTAATTACTCCAGCTTTCCTGTGCACAGCAAAAAAAGACAGGAGATCTTCAGAAGAGACACAGTCATGTGACTTGAGGGACCGTGAGCTGGACAGTAAAGTTGAAAAGGAGAAGAAAAAAAATAGTCTCCATAGGTTACCCAAACAAGGGGATCACCACTCGTCATTTATTTCTGAGTTTATGCCAAACCGCTGGTCGGGAAATATTGAAAAAAAGTCCAAACACCTCCAAACGTCTCTTTTGAGTAACTATGGGGGTGAGTCAATCTCCAAATCTACTGGCTCTGCAGAACAAAAATGTATCAAGCAACCATGTAGACATGATGAGAACATAAGAGCTTTGTGCCAAACAAACTTAAATCAAAACCATTTTGGAGATTCTGTTGTGGCACCGGATAAAAGTACACAGTGCACATGCCCGTCCCCTCACACTGTAAATATTTTCAGCAAAGAAGCCTCTACACCATTACCTACCCAGCCTTTTCACTCCTCCACAAACAGCATAAACCAACAAGACAAGGAACTTACCAATGAGATAAAAACATTGACACCCAATTTCTGGTCTACCATTGAAAGTTCTATTGAACATAACAGTCATATACAAGTTAATACCCTTAATGGAAAAGAGTTAAGGAAGCCTGAATTTTTAATGAGTGAAACAAAAAGAGCAGATTCCGTCCGAGAGCAAGGATCTGTAATTTGCTGTAATTCGTCCCTATTAGACTCTTTCTCGAACAATCATAGACATGTCTCTTTAGAGAAAAAAAGGTTTGCCTCTACTGCTGATCATGGTGGGCAGGAGGACTGTGTTAAAGAAGCATGCAAGATGTCTGGATTCATTGATTCTCATCAACAAGACCAAGGGATTATCTCTGTGAAGCACTTGGAAGAGAAAGCAAAGCAGCTAGAAACCAGTAAACTTTCCAATTCACAGATACATGTGTTAGCGACACAACATTCCCAGGTAAACCATGGAAAAGAGGAAGTGACTAAACTTTGTACTGAATCAAAAAATGTGGTTTCTAGAAAAACTAACATCGAATCCACACATTTATCTGGTCACTGTGAGCACTCTGCGATGCAGAATCTTATTAAATATAGTGGAAGCTTTGATAAAGAGACTATTGCTTGGCAAAGTAGTGGCAAAAGAAGTCCTTTTGGTGGTCTTGGCAACATGAGATTGGATGAGACTCAATTAAAAGATGTTAAAGTTCAAAGTTTGTCACAGCCAGAAGTCAAAAGAGATCCAGATAGATCCCAAAGCACTAAAACAATGACTAGGGATTCATTAAGTTTTCAGAGTGAAATGGAAGTTCGTAATCCACCAGTTGGCATAGCTGTGGCTGTTGCTCGACAGAAGGACAGTGGTGGAAATAAAATTCTCTCCTCCAAAGGTAAATTGTAGAAATGTGTGTACAGAAGAAAAACCGTCCTGTTTTCTATTCCAGTAGTCCAGTTACCTACAACATCAAAATAATGTTATAATATTTATCCTACTTGCCGTCAGTTTTACAAAAAAATTCTATACAGCTGAAAGGTATGTTAGTTTGGGAGGTTTTATTTTGCTTACCAAATTTGCCTGACATTCCTTACTTATAATACTGACCTGTGTATCAATTTTTGCGCATAGAAGCCCCATGCTCCAGCTGTTTTTTTTAAACATACCGTATTTATCGGCGTATAACACGCACTTTTAACCCCTTCCCGCAGAATGTCATATATAAACGCCGGGTTGTGCAGTGCGTTCGCGCATCCCGGCATTTATAAATGACATCCAGTTAACCTGGCGATGCGCAGCATCGCACGGGTTAACTGGCAGAAGTCCCGCTGTTTCCAGCAGGGGACAACTTCTGCTTCACCCCCAGGACCATCCATTGATGGACCTGGTCAGCGATCACTGTGATTGGTCCCTGTGGACCAATCACAGTGATCTGGGGTGAAAGTTCAGATCCCCCGCACTGCCCGCCCCTGGAAGTCGGGCAGAACGGGGGACGATGGCTGCGGGGGCTCGCGGGAACCTGCAGCATAGGTGGGGGAACACGAGGGGACCGGCAGCCTTACCAGATCCAGCGGCGGGACCGAGGAGCAGCGCGGGACCGGCCACGTGGACGAGCAGCGACGGGTAAGTATTTGGTCCTCAGAGGCAGCAGTGAAGATCTTCACTGCTGCTTCTAGGAGTCTGAAAACTACAACTCCCAGCATGCCTAGACAGCCTTTGGCTGTCTGGGCATGCTGGGAGTTGTAGTTTTGCAACATCTGGAGGGCCCCCGTTTGGAGACCATTGTATAATGGTCTCCAATCTGTGCTCTTCCAGCTGTTGCAAAACTACAACTCCCAGCATGCACTGACTGTCCAGGCATGCTGGGAGTTTTAGTTCAGCAACATCTGGCCCTTCAGATGTTGCCGAACTACAACTCCCAGCATGCCCTTCAGCTGTCTGGGCATGCTGGGAGTTGTAGTTTTGCAACAACTGGAGACACACTGGTTGGGAAACATTGTTTCTAACTCAGTGTTTCCTAACCTGTGTGCCTCCAGCTGTTGCAAAACTATAACTCCCAGCATGCACTAACAGACCATGCATGCTGGGAGTTGTGGTTTTGCAACAGCTGGTGCAACCCCCCCCCCCCCCCCCCCCCAGTGTTTCCTAACCTGTGTGCCTCCAGCTGTTGCAAAACTATAACTCCCAGCATGCACTAACAGACCATGCATGCTGGGAGTTGTGGTTTTTCAACAGCTGGTGCAACCCCCCCCCCCCCCCTGTGAATGTACAGGGTACATTCACATGGGCGAGGCTTTTACAGTGGGTTTCTCGCATCTTGAGATGCAGCAAATTTTGCGCTGGGAAACTCGCTGTAATCCCTCGCCCATGTGACTGTACCCTAAAAACACTACACTACACTAACACAAAATAAAATAAAAAGTTAAAAACACTTCATATACACATACCCCTACACAGCCCCCTCCCCCAATAAGAACATCCGGTACGCCACTGTTTCCAGAGCCTCCAGCTGTTGAAAAACAACAACTCCCAGTATTGCCGGACAGCCGTTGACTGTCCACGCATGCTGGGAGTTTTGCAACAGCTGGAGGCACCCTGTTTGGGAATCACTGGCGTAGAATACCCCTATGTCCACCCCTATGCAAATCCCTAATTTAGGCCTCAAATGCGCACGGAGCTCTCACTTTGGAGCCCTGTCGTATTTCAAGGCAACAGTTTAGGGCGACATATGGGGTATTGCCGTACTCGGGAGAAATTGCGTTACAAGGTTTGGGGGGCTTTTTCTTCTTTAACCCTTCATGAAAAGGAAATGTTGGGGTCTACACCAGAATGTTAGTGTAAAAAAATAAAAATTTTTACACTAACATGCTGATGTTGCCCTATACTTTACATTTTCACAAGAGGTAAAAGGGAAAAAAGCCCCCAAAATTTGTAACGCAATTTCTCCCGACTACAGAGATAGCCCATATGTGAGCGCAAAGTGCTCTGGGGGCGCACAACAAGGCCCAGAAGGGAGAGTGCACCATGTACATTTGAGGTGATTTTCACAGGGGTGGCTGATTGTTACAGCGGTTTTGACAAACGCAAAAAAAACAAAACCCCACATGTGACCCCATTTCGGAAACGACACCCCTCACAGAATGTAATGAGGGGTGCAGTGAGAATTTACCCCCCACAGGTGTCTGACGGATCATTGGAACAGTGGTCCGTGAAAATGAAAAACGAAGCGCAGCCAGGTAAGAAAAAAAATAAATAAAAATAAATGAAAAGCAGGGAAAAGAGGGAATGATGAGGGAGGGGAAGAAAAGCATATGAGGAACATAATGGGGGGATGATGAGACAGGGTGGGGGGATGATGAGACAGGGGAAATGATGGTGGGGGAGGCACTAAAGGCTTAATGTCTATGGCTATTGGTGGTCTATGACAGGGGGAAATGATGAGACATGGGGAGATGATGAGACATGGGGGGTGGCGATGAGAGGGGAAAATGTGGCACAGGGACTGATAAAAGGGAAGGAATGATGTGGCACTGAAGGGGACGGTACCAAACAGGTGCAGAAGAAAACAAAGTTGGGGGGATGATGTGGCATTTAGTCCAAGTCATTTATTTTACATTTAATTTTTTTAACTTAAATTTCCCTGTTAAAATGGGGGTCTGTGTTATATGCCAGTGCGTGTTATACGCCGATAAATACGGTATTTTTTTTATTAGGCATTTTTCCAGAAAATGCAAAATCATTCAATAACAATCAGAAAACAGGGCACTGCGCCGAGTACCTAGAAAAAAAATCAAAAAAACAACCAGGGTAACATAAAATAATACAGCATAAGGCTAGGATTCCACTGAGGTTTTTGCACTGCTTTTTTTAAGGCTTAAAAATACCAGAAAATCTGCCACTGTTTTTCCCTGCGTTTTGGCGTTTTTCCTGGCGTTTTTTTCTGGCATTTTACCTTTTTGTGTAATTTGCCTTTTTGGCCCCTTTTTTTTTTTTTTTTTTTTTTTCAAATAAAGGATGCAGTAGGGATGGAAACATTTTTATTTAACAAAATTTTTATTTTTTATAACAACGTTTACATTTTTTACATTTTTAATAGTGTTTGTGTGTTTCACCTTTTTTCTCTCTATTTTTTCTTAAATTTTTTTGGTAGTACTACTACTCCCGACATGGAACAGACTGTGGTAGTACCTGTACTAATAGACATATGGCCTCAGGTGTTACTCCTGACACCCGATGCAATCGTCCATAATATACTCGCCGGCCAGTGATGTGAATTGAACATATTTTCTGCCCAGAGTGGGGATTGGCCGAATGGTTGCAGCCAATCATCGCTCTCAGAGAGAAATATGAATGAGTGATGTTCTATTCACATCACTGGCCTGTGTGAGGTAGAAACCTGCGTTATACACACTAATATAACTCAGCCCTGGTCGGGGAACACTAGCATACACACACATAACAGGGACTACAACTCCCAGCATGTGTCATTTAGGAGTCCCGTCCCCCACCCACCCCCCCTTCACACATAGAAATCATCCCCAGCCCAAGATTTATTCCCCAGCCACTGCAGTCAATAAATCCCCAGCTTGTGCACTTGATCATCCGCCCGTTCCATTCAGTAAACACAGGCAGAGCAGGGGGAGGGGAGATGAGGGTGACGTGTTCATCCTCTCTCCCCTGCTTTGTGTTCTTTCTCCCGTGCAGACCTGCGTCCTCCAAAGGCAGAGCAGGGAGAGGGGGGGCATGTACCTCCTCTTTCCCCCTGCTCTGCCTTCCACCCAGCTCTAGCTTCGGAAATCTTCGGAGAACTGAGGGGAGGAGTGGATGCAAGTCTGCACAGGGCCAAATTTCCATCTCACACTGGCTGGAGTAAAGTGCAGAGATTCGGAGTGCAGGTGAAAGCTTCTTCGCATCTCTGCAATAGATAGGATGGTCGCATTGGGTGTCCGGAGCGACCCCGCTGTGATCTGTCCTTAACTGCAGGTACTACTACTCCCAAAAAGGGAGCACACTCTGCTCCATGGTTGTAGCTGTAGTACTTGCATTAATAGACAGAACGTAGCAAGTGAAACTTCTGACACCTGTTGTGATCTATCTATAAATGCAGGTACTACAGCTCCCAGCATGGAGCAGAGTGTGCTCCATGTTGGGAGTAGTAGTACCTGCAGTTAAGGAAAGATCACAGTGGATGTCACTCCTGACACCCGGTGTGATCCTCTTGTATAATGTATAAATGTGGGTGGCCGCTCTTCTATGGTCCCCTGCACTGACGTATATATACACCTATTACCGTAATATTTATCTATACATTATACAGGAGGATCGCAACGGACCCGGGGCGATCTGTCATTTAGTACAGGTACTATTACTCCCATCATGGAACAGTCTGTTCCATGCTGGAAGTAGTAGTACTACCTAAAAAATAAAATAAAAAAGTGGAAAAAGAACAGACACACACACTAATTTTTTATTATTGGCTGCTACATTTCTAGTGCCCTGCCCCACACATAAATTGATCCCTGTTTAAAAATTTCGTTATAAAAAAAATACATTTCGTTAAATACAATTTTTCCATCACTACTGATCTTTTTTATAATTTTTTTTTTAATGGTACCCTACGAAATTGTAATAAAAAAAGGTATCTCCATCACTTTTTTGGATCGCTAAAGTCCAAAAAAGAATACAGTTTACATAAAAAATTTCACACCAGCTTTTTGATAGTGTAGAAATCACAGAAATGGCTGTGGTTTTATTGTTTTATTTTTTTTTCTTAGTTTTTTTTTGTGAAAAGGTGTTATTTAAGTATATTAAACAAAGAAATAATAATTATTGAAAAATGTCATTGAAAAAAAATATATTTTTTATTTTTTCTTGGTCACTGCATCTGCACTTACATTTAAGCTAAAAAATTTTATATTTATTCAGTTATCGCTTGTCTGGGCACTAGTAACATGGAATATTTTGTGAGATGTTTCCGGTAGAGTTTTCTGGCATGTAAAATTTGGCTATTTGGGCGCAAAAAAAATACAATATGGCTGCAGCAAAAAAAGTTTTTGGTGCGAAAAAAACCCAAAACAAAAGTGGCATGAAAATAAATTTTCACATATTTTCATGTTTTCAAAGCAGCACAGAAGACCTTTGAAAATGTGTGGACGAAAAAAAAAAAGGTGTGAATTATATCGCTGGAACAGAAATTACAGTAGTTTTTGAGAACCTCCCCGAAAGTGCTTGCACTCAGGTGAAGGGAATTGGCAGCAAAGGAAAACGGAAGCTAAAAACCAACAAAGATATAACTCAGTCCTCATTTGGGGGACCAAAGCATAATATATTGGTACCCATCTCGAGCCCGCGCCATACCCCGTAACACGTCCATGGTCGTTAAGGGATTAATGCGCTGTGCGTATGAATGGGTCTATCCATATGGTCTTGCCAGCGGCCTCCAGCTTCTGCCATGGGGGATGCAACATCATTCATATAGCTAAAATAATACAGATACTATAATCAATATTTATACTAATGTAAGATCAAAAATGTTCAGTAAAACTATTATTAAATATATTCTCACTAGTACAATCATGGTATTGTATGCCCAAGAAACTACAGATCCTCATTAAACTATATCAAACATACACATCAGAGTTAACTTTATATATACAGGGTGGGCCATTTAAATGGATACACCTTAATAAAATGTTTGTGGCACATTAGTATATGTGAAGAGGGAAACTTTTCAAGAAGGGTGGTGACCATGGCGGCCATTTTGAAGTCAGACATTTTTAATCCAACTTTTGTTTTTTCAATAGGAAGAGGGTCATGTGACACATCAAACTTATTGGGAATGTCACAAGAAAAACAATGATGTGCTTGGTTTTAACATAACTATTCTTTCATGAGTTATTTACAAGTGTCTGACCACTTAAAAAATGTGTTCAATATTCTGCCCCTTGTGTTGGATTGTCAATGCAACCCTCTTCTCCCACTCTTCACACACTGATAGCAACACCGCAGGAGAAATGCTAGCACAGGCTTCCAGTATCCGTAGTTTCAGGTGCTGCACATCTCATATCTTCACAGCATAGACAATTGCCTTCAGATGACCCCAAAGATAAGTCTAAGGGGGTCAGATCAGGAGACCTTGGGGGCCATTCAACTGGCCCACGACGACCAATCCACTTTCCAGGAATCTGTTCATCTAGGAATGCTCAGGCCTGACACCCATAGCAAGATGGTGCACCACCACATTATGGGTGTCAGGTCAGAGCATTCCTAGATGAACAGTTTACTGGAAAGTGGATTGGACGTCGTGGGCCAGTTGAATGGCCCCCCAAGGTCTCCCGATCTGACTCCCTTAGACTTTTATCTTTGGGGTCATCTGAAGGCAATTGTCTATGCTGTGAAGATAGAAGATGTGCAGCACCTGAAACTATGGATACTGGAAGCCTGTGCTAGCATGTGTGAAGAGTGGGAGAAGAGGGTTGCATTGACAATCCAACACAATGGGCAGCACATTGAACACATTTTATAAGTGGTCAGAAACTTGTAAATAACTCATGAAAGAATAAAATTACGTTAAAACCAAGCACATCATTGTTTTTCCTGTGAAATTCCCAATAAGTTTATGTCACATGACCCTCTTGCTATTGAAAAAACAAAAGTTGGATTCAAAATGGCCGCCAAGGTCACCAACCATCTTGAAAAGTTTCCCCCCTCCCATATACTAATGTGCCAAAACAGGAAGTTAATATCACCAACCATTCCCATTTTATTAAGGTGTATCCATATAAATGGCCCACCCTGTATATTAATATACATATATTACAAATATAAAAATGTTTCATATAGCCACCAAAAAAGGGAGGTTATCTGTGCCACAGGGAGAATGTGGCCCATGCACATCTCAGTACACTGTTTCTAGTGCTTAATTCAGCCCATCAGCTTAAATAACAGTTGATTTTATATGGTTCAGTTTCTCTTTCGATGTATATATGTTTAGTATTATGTGTGAAATGTAAACAACATTTACATCGACCTGTCTAGCACCTATATACTCCCATAATTTTCTTATGTTTCATCCCAATTTTAGCCCAAACTATCCCAAATCAGATAGTTCTAAAACGGATCTAGGTGTATTTATCTCTTTCTTGTTGAGAATGTTTACTCCTGGATGTTGTCAAGAGTGACCATTATTCCTAGGTTTAGAAATTTTATATGATCCTTTGTTATTAGCTTCTGTTGGCTAGTTTTATGATATCGACTGTTATAAAAAAAAGTCCTGCTTTTATAAAATTCCCTACCTTCACAGGTGGATTGTATGATATCTGACACGCTACATTGGTAGTGTAAGGCAGGTTTATCAACAGGTGTTGGTTTACCTACCTTACGCATAGGGGGACAAATTTTAATCCTCTGATGGAGCTTGGGACACCATCTTTTTTTATTTTCTACATTTGTAGTTATTAATATCATCAGCTTTTGTTAATTTTTTTTGTCAAAATCGCAATAATACAATATCAATAAACCCCCCAGATAAATTGTTTGGACCCCTGATTTGTTTTTCCCATTGATGGCAGCGCCATACACCAGACAATACAGTGCAGGTGTGAACACAGCCTAAATGTAGAATTACCCCCAAACTCCCCCCCCCCCCGCCACATAAACACATAAGTGAGGGAAAGTAATGTTGCTAGTAGAGATGGAAGGTCTATTTGAGTAGAGAAAATAGTAATTTCAGTGCTGAAAATACATTTATGTATGAACAGAATACGGATTGAAGAAAAAGGAGAACCCTCTTTGTCGGCGCTGCTCGGATGGTGCAATGATGTGGATGGTACCCAGAGTATTATGTAACAATATTTTATTGAAAAACATACATATGGGGGTACAAAATGGACCTAGACGCGTTTCGGGAGTGAGCCCTCCCTTTTTCAATTGTGGACATATGCAGTCTGATGTGGCAGGGGATGTGGTACACATAAATACATTTACAATCTGGCGCCAAAAACATTCCGGCACAGGTCAAAGGTTAAACATAAGAAAAAAGTAATACTGCATATTCATTTTAAATAAAAATGGTCATATTTATAAAGCAATATAGAAAATATTGTGTTTAGTTTTTGTAAAACATTGGAATTCACTCTATTTATTGTAAACCCACTTATAAAAGTCTAACAGTTATGTACTAGTCATGGTAGCCACGGACTTAGAACGAGGCTTGGGCTAGCTAGTGCTGATAGCGAGGCATGGTCTAGATGGCCGTGTTTCGTGTTTGCCGCTGTTTGCCTGTATGAAGTAGGCGGCCAATCAGAGTATAGATACGCAATGACGTACTATACCATCCTTATGGGTAAGTTGGGATTTGGACGTGCCGCTTTTTTCAATGCAAAGTTGGCGACCAATCAGGTTGTGAGATTAGGGTGACGTATTGTGTTGATGTTGTAAACGCTTCTTTTGTTTATATAGTCACGTGGTGCGTGCTTTCAACCAATGAAATACATAGTTAGCCGGCTGCTCAACCAATCAATGAGCTAGAGGATGGTTGTGTGGCGGTAAACACAAGTTTTATGAATGTGAGAAAACATATAGTTTTAGCCAATCATAGGTTTCTTATGTGACGTGGGCAGGCAGTTTGACCAATCAGATCAATGCCTACCAAATAATGTAAAGTCTATGGAAGAAAATACTGCGGTATGGGAGATTTCTGATAGGTGGACGCTTGAACCAATGAGAGCGTCGCCTACTCCGTCATGTATTTGCAGTAGAAGGCGGGTATAATCAGAATTCCTGATAGGTGGATTGTCAGACGCTTTAGCCAATCAAAACGTCGCCTACTTCGTCATGCATTCCCAATGGGGGATACAGAGTTTAATTAAAGTCCCTGATAGGTGGGTTGTTGATGTTTGTTCAGCCAATCACTCCGGCGCCTAAGAAAAAACGGATGGACGTAAGGGTGACACTGGCAGGGTAAGTGAATATATCCTGAGAATTTATGTGGGATTTTCAATACATACATTAAGTCCCTGAGGGATAAGGGTTTCAAGCTTGAAAATCCAGTAGTTCTCCCTCCTGCATAATTGGGTGTTGCGTCTGTGGCAAGTGATCGGTATCTGCTCGATCGGGGTAACAGAAAAATGCGAAAAATCACAGTTGTGCATTAGTCAGGCATGGCGTGATACGCTGTGCAATTGGTATCCAGTTTTTACCTTAAACCGGTGTTTGTTCAATCTGGCATTTAGACACTGGATTGTCCGGCCTATATATTGGCTTTTGCAAGTGCACTCCAGTAAATAGACAACAAAGGATGATTTACAAGTTAGTATGGTCTTAATTTGGAAGGTTTCGCCTGTGATGTTTGAAGTAAAGGATTGCGATGTGTAATGCTTGTACAGCATTTGCATGCTGATGTTCTACATTTGTAAGAACCCTCTAGTCCTTCTTTTAGAAAGGTGGTTTTTGTAAGCTTTTTAATTTGCTTGGTGCAAGTAGGCTTTTTAGTGACTTGTTCTTTCTGAAGGTCACCTGGGGTTTTGGAGAAATAATTTCTTTCAGGAAAGGGTCCAGTAATAAAGTAGCCCAGTGTTTTTCCAAAATCTTCTTTATATTTTTGTGGTCTGTCGAGTATGTAGTAAGGAAGTTGTAGGCGTAGGATTTCTCCATATTTCCTGCAGTGGTAGGGTTTTTAGATTTTGGTTGAAGGCAAGTGTTCTGAACAAAGCTCAGAGAAAAGCAATAAAAACCCTGACAGATGATGAATCGATTATAATAAAATCAGCGGACAAAGGAGGAGGTATTGTGATCCTAGACCGTGAAAACTATATCATGGAATCAAACCGCCTATTATCAGACAAATCATTTTACGAAGTTTTACAGCAAAATCCAGCAAAATCTTATGAACTGACTGAGTTGTTATCCAGAGGTCTGGAAGAAGGAGTCCTCAATAAACAAGAACACAACTTCATCAAGATTTCCGAACCCGATACCCCATTATTTTATCACCTACCAAAGATCCATAAACATCCCACACAACCCCCTGGGCGACCAATTATCTCTGGAATAAATTCACTCACCTCCAACCTCTCCCAATATATCGATTACCATTTACAAAAATGTCACCACACTACCGTCTTATACCCGTGACACCAGCGACTTCAAATCCACTATAAGCAAACTTACCTGGAAAGAAAACTATACGTTTCTAACCATGGATATCACATCGCTTTATACTATAATCAAACATGATCTCGGTTTAACTACAGTCTCTTACTTTCTTGAACAAGATGTTACCATGCCTATACCTCATCGGTAGTTTCTCCTAAAAGCGATTCAATTCATCCTTGAAAATAACTTTTTCAAATTTAACGAAAAAATATACAGACAGCACTGTGGGACTGCTATGGGGACACGTTTTGCACCAAGTTTTGCGAATCTCTTCATAGGAGCGTTTGAAGAACAAATCCTGTATCAAGACCCCCTGTTCTGTAACTGTATCTCGTACCAGAGGTATATAGATGACATTTTTATCGTCTGGGATAACACCATCGCAAATCCCAAGGATTTCATCTCATCATTAAACAATAACACGTGGAATATTCAGTTCACCCACCACCAGTATGACAATAACGCTGAATTTTTAGACGTCATGGTGTCACATAATAAAGAAAAAAAGATCCCCACCAAAACCTATTTCAAAGCAGTAGATGGGAATAGTTATTTAGATTATTCCAGCTGCCACTATCAGAAATGGATCCAAAACATTCCCTACGGACAATTTAAGAGAATTCGGCGCAACTGCACATTGGATAAAGACTTCTTCACACAGAGTAAAATCCTGGACAAGAGATTTAAAGCAAAGGGATACCCTAGATCCCTGATCCAGAATAGCAAACAAAGAGCTATGAAGACAGATCAGAACACTTGCCTTCAACCAAAATCGAAAAACCCTACCACTGCAGGAAATATGGAGAAATCCTACGCCTACAACTTCCTTACTACATACTCGACAGACCACAAAAATATAAAGAAGATTTTGGAAAAACACTGGGCTACTTTATTACTGGACCCTTTCCTGAAAGAAATTATTTCTCCAAAACCCCAGGTGACCTTCAGAAAGAACAAGTCACTAAAAAGCATACTGGCACCAAGCAAATTAAAAGAGCTTACAAAAACCACCTTTCTGAAAGGACTAGAGGGTTCTTACAAATGTGGAACATCAGCATGCAAATGCTGTACAAGCATTACACATCGCAAAAAATCCTTTACTTCAAACATCACAGGCTAAACCTTCCAAATTAAGACCATACTAACTTGTAAATCATCCTTTGTTGTCTATTTACTGGAGTGCACTTGCAAAAGCCAATATATAGGCCCGGACAATCCAGTGTCTAAATGCCAGATTGAACAAACACCGGTTTAAGGTAAAAACTGGATACCAATTGCACAGCGTATCACGCCATGCCTCACTAATGCACAACTGTGATTTTTCGCATTTTTCTGTTACCCCGATCGAGCAGATACCGATCACTTGCCACAGACGCAACACCCAATTATACAGGAGGGAGAACTACTGGATTTTCAAGCTTGAAACCCTTATCCCTCAGGGACTTAATGAATGTATTGAAAATCCCATATAAATTCTCAGGATATATTCACTTACCCTGCCAGTGTCACCCTTACGTCCATCCGTTCTTCCTTAGGCGCCGGAGTGATTGGCTGAGCAAGCATCAACAACCCACCTATCAGGGACTTTAATTAAACTCTGTATCCCCCATTGGGAATACATGACGAAGTAGGCGACGTTTTGATTGGCTAAAGCGTCTGACAATCCACCTATCAGGAATTCTGATTATACCCGCCTTCTACTGCAAATACATGACGGAGTAGGCGACGCTCTCATTGATTCAAGCGTCCACCTATCAGAAATCTCCCATACCGCAGTATTTTCTTCCATAGACTTTACATTATTTGGTAGGCATTGATCTGATTGGTCAAACTGCCTGCCCACGTCACATAAGAAACCTATGATTGGCTAAAACTATATGTTTTCTCACATTCATAACACTTGTGTTTACCGCCACACAACCATCCTCTAGCTCATCGATTGGCTGAGCAGCCGGCTAACTATGCATTTCATTGGTTGAAAGCGCGCACCACGTGACTATATAAACAAAAGAAGCGTTTACAACATCAACACAATACGTCACCCTAATCTCACAATCTGATTGGTCGCCAACTTTGCATTGAAAAAAGCGGCACGTCCAAATCCCGACTTACCCATAAGGACGGTATAGTACGTCATTGCGTATCTATACTTTGATTGGCCGCCTACTTCACACAGGCAAACAGCGGCAAACACGAAACACGGCCATCTAGACCATGCCTCGCTATCAGCACTAGCTAGCCCAAGCCTCGTTCTGAGTCCATGGCTACCATGACTAGTACATAACTGTTAGACTTTTATAAGTGGGTTTACAATAAATAGAGTGAATTCCAATGTTTTACAAAAACTAAACACAATATTTTCTATATTGCTTTATAAATATGACCATTTTTATTAAAAATGAATATGCAGTATTACTTTTTTCTTATGTTTAACCTGTGCCGGAATGTTTTTGGCACCAGATTGTAAATGTATTTATGTGTACCACATCCCCTGCCGCATCAGACTGCATATGTCCACAATTGAAAAAAGGAGGGCTCACTCCCGAAACGCGTCTTGTCCATTTTGTACCCCCATATGTAAGTGTTTCTATAAAATATTGTTACATAATACTCTGGGTACCATCCACATCATTGCACCATCCGAGCAGCGCCGACAAAGAGGGTTCTCCTTTTTCTTCAATCCGTATTGTGTTCCAAGACTCCTGCCGACCCCCGCGAGGACATCGGCCGCAACCCGCAGGCTGCAGCTCCGGAATATCGTTCACTACCCCAACACGGAGGGGTTACATGCATGAACCCAAGGTTCACCTAAGGTGAGCATATTACCTGACCATTCGCTTTAAGTGTCATCAGAATTACACGAGGCGCTGTCCTCCCTCTTTTTTGCTTTTCTATTTATGTATGAAGGAAGCCTTCCCGATGTGGTTATAAGAATGTACCGCCACATATTTTCTAGGTGTCAAACATGAATGAACAAAAATAAGTCTTTCCTTTTGAAGTTTTTCTTTTGAAAAAAAGTTTAAATGATTGAAAAACTTGTAAAAGTAAACTGACTGTAAACTTACTGTGAATGTTTTCGTATCATTTTTTGAATAGGTCATGCAAGGGAGGAGAGTGTGGACGAAAGGATTAGGCATTGCAATGAGACTCTGTTGTTGGAAAGACTTGACAGGGAGCATGCAAAGCTTCTTCGGTGAGCGTCTAAATGATTTTTGCTTTTCTTTTTGTAAATAAAAAGCATATCTTTATAGCATCTTATTGTTTGTGTTGTTTTTTTAGTATTTGTGTTCAAATGTCATTAAAATATTTCCATTATGATTCTACCCTATCTTGAATAAAGGGATGTTCTTACATTTACAATTAAGGATACTTTTTGCATGTGCACTATTATGTCCAGTTAACTAAAAGATAATGACTTTGTCTGATGCCTTATGCCTTGTCTGATGCCTTATATCATAAACACCAGGGGCAGCTGATGGACCACATTGACCACAATCTACAGTACCTGGCATATTACTAAACAACATAGTACATGCTGCACTCATTTGTTCAATATTTTTGCTGCAATGTGATTATGCAACAAAGGCTCCTAACTGAGCCTCTTGTGTGCATGTGAACTTAGCCTAAAACATAAGGTGACACACATTTGTTAAATTATGACCACTGTAGACTTTTTCATCAGTCTCACAGGAACGCCAAACATACAAAATTCACAAAAAACACTCCTAGCACTTACATCCTTATTTATGATTGTCCACCATTAAAGGGGAACTCCAGTGGAAAACTATATATATATATTTTTTTTTTTTTTAATAAACTGGTGCCAGAAAGTCAAACAGATTTGTGAATTACTTCTATTAACAAAATATTAATCCTTCCAGTACTTATCAGCTGCTGTATGCTCCACAGGAAGTTGTATTTCATTCTGTGCTTCTTTCCGGTCTGACCACAGTGCTTTCTGCTGACACCTCTGTCCATTTCAGGAACTTTCGATAACAATAGGTTACAGGTAGTATATAAGCAATGTTGCTACGTATATACAAAGTCCATCACATTAAATGGTGCTATCGTTCACCATCAATGCAGACTATATTCGAAGGACCTGGATAACATGCGGCGAGCATATGCAACTGCACTAGAAGATTTAGATGAATTACTCACGACCACCACGTTCAGGTCTTCTTCAACTTTCACTTTTTATTCATTTATTGCTTTCAAAATCATAAAATTTTCATATCAAGTTGCATGGGGTACGATGGTTTACATCCCAAGTGGGCAAGATGACAAATGCCTCAGCCCCAGCCTGCCGCGCTACGTTGCAGGGAACAACCCCTTACTCATGCGCACAGGTGATTTACCTTCTAAAATGCCCATGTGGCAAAGCCTATGTCTGCCAAACCTCAAGACAAATTAAGTAAGACTTGGTGAACATAAATCCATGATAAGACAGTATTGACACTTGGAGCCAGAATGAAAGAAATGCAACATGGAGAAACGAGTGTAGCACGACACTTTAAACAATTTGGACACACAGCAGCAGATCTCAGATGGCAAGTAATAGAAGAAGTTGAAAGGAGAAAAAATAAAGATGAAAATAAGAAAGCATTATTGAGGCGGAAGGCTCATATTGGATAACAGCTAGCGACAATCAAACCGAGAAGAATGAAGGAAGTGTGCAGTTATAAGGTAGTAGCTGCGGTTATGAAAAATGCCTGGTGATATATGTAAATGTAATGCTTAAGTGTAACAAGCGCATAAACAGTTAAACTAATGTAACATACCAGTGTATTTAAGCCAGCTCAGACTCCTCACCTGTGCGCATGATTAAGGGGTTGTTCCCCGAAACGTAGCGCGGCAGGCTGGAGCTGAGGCATTTGTCATCTTGCCCACTTGGGATGTAAACCATCGTACCCCATGCATCTTGATATGAAAATTTGATGATTTTGAAAGCAACAAATGAATAAAAAAGTGAAAGTTGAAGACGACCTGAACGTGGTGGTCGTGAGTAATTCATCTAAATCTTCTAGTGCAGTTGCATATGCTCACCGCATGCTATCCAGGTCATTTGAATATAGTCATTTCAGGAACTGTCCAGAGCAGGAGAAAATCCCCATAGTAACACTCTCGTGCTTTGGACAGTTCCTGATACGGACATAGGTGTCAGCAGACAGCACTGTGGTCAGACTGAAAAGAACTCCAGAAAGAAATAAAACTTCCTCTGTAGCATACAGCAGCTGATAAGTACTGGAAGGATTAAGATTTTTAAATAGAAGTAATTTATAAATCTGTTTAACTTTCTGGCACAAAGTTCATTTGGAAAAAAAAAAAAATGTTTTCCATTGCAGTACCCCTTTAACACTTCTCCTATAGTCATCGAAGAATAGGGATCCCAAGTCTTCCATTAGAATGGAGCTGCTGTCATGCATGCTCACTGCCGCTTCATTCATTGTCTATGGGGGCTGCCCCAGAGATTTCTGAACACTGTACTGTGTTATCTTTGTCAGACAATTAAGGAAGTGGCAGTGCAGGCGTTTGACTGCTGCTCCGTTTCAATGAGAGACCACAAAGGGTCTCACAAAGGGTACAGAGCAGCTCGAGGGAAATATTGGAAAAAAATGAAACCTTTTATCTGTTGCTTTTTCCACTCTTCTACCTTACTAATGCCTAACTTAAACTACTGCCCTACAATGGGGCAAAAAAGTATTTAGTCAGCCACCAATTGTGCAAGTTCTCCCACTTAAAAAGATGAGAAAGTTCTGTAATTTTAATCATTCAACTGTGGGAGACAGAATGGGGGAAAAGAATACAGGAAATCACATTGTAGGATTTCTAATGAAATAATTGGTAAATTCCTCTGTAAAATAAATATTTGGTCACCTACAAACAAGCAAGATTTCTGGTTCTCATAGACCTGAAACTACTTCTTTGAGTCTCCTCTGTCCTCTACTCGTTACTTGTATTAATGGCACCCGTTTTGAACTTATTAGTATAAAAGATACCTGTTCAGAACCTCAAACAGTCACACTCCAAACTCCACTATGGCCAAGACCAAAGAGCTGTCAAAGGACACCAGAAACAAAATTGTAGTCCTACCCCAGGCTGGGAAGACAAAATATGCAATAGGCAAGCAGCTTGGTGTGAAGAAATCAACTGTGGGAGCAATTATTAGAAAATTAAAGATCTGGGGTTCCATGGAAGATCTCACCCCGTGGTGTCAAAATGATCACACGAACGGTGAGCAAAAATCCCAGAACCACACCGGGGGGGACCTAGTGAATGACCTGCAGAGAGCGTGGACCAAAGTAACAAAGGCTACCATCAGTAACACACTAAGCCGCCAGGGACTCAAATCATGCAGTGCCAGACGTGTTCCCCTGCTTAATCCAATACATGTCCGGACCCGTCTGAAGTTTGCTAGAGAGCATTTGGATAATACAGAAGAGATTTGGGAGAGTTGCATCCAAAGAATATCATACCTATTGTGAAACATGGGGGTGGAATCATCATGCTTTGGGGCAGTTTTTCAGCAAAGCGACCAGGATGACTGATTCGTTTTAAAGAAAGAATGAATGGGGCCATGTATCGTTAGATTTTGAGTGAAAACCTCCTTCCATCAGCAAGGGTATTGAAGATAAAACGTGGCTGGGTCTTTTAACATGACAATGATCCCAAACACACCACCCGGGCAACAAAGAAGTGGCTTTGTAAGAAGCATTTCAAGGTCCTGGAGTGGCCTAGCCAGTCTCCAGATCTCAACCCCATAGAAAACCATTGGACGGAGCTGAAAGTCCATGGTGCCCAGCATCAGCCCCAAAACATTACTGCTCTAGAGAAGATCTGCATGGAGAAATGGGCCAACAGTGTGTGAAAACCTCGTGAAGACTTACAGAAAACGTTTGACCTCTATCATTGCCAACAAAGGGTATATAACAAAATATTAAGATGAACTTTTGTTATTGACTAGATATTTATTTTCCACCATAATTTGCAAATACATTCTTTAAAAATCAGACTGTGATTTTATGGATTTTTCTTTCTCATTATGTCTCCCATAGTTGAGGTTTACCTATGATGAAAATTACAGGCCCCTCTATTTTTTTTAAGTGGGAGAACAATTGGTGGCTGACTAAATACTTTTCCCCCTACTTTTTGTCCATTTGTGATCCAGACACCACCTTACTATGTAAAGGACTTTTTAGCTATCCATTATTTTCATAGTCTTTTATTCTTCAGCTTGTGGTTTAGCATTCTTCACCTTTCTCTTATTTGTTTTTTTGTTTTGTTATTGAGAATATAACATCTGGCCATTGGAAGTTAAATGGGCACTCTCATTAAAACTTATATTTGCTATTGCATTCCTTATGGTAAATAAAAAAATCTTTCTAATGTACTTTAACCCCTTAAGGTTTTTCCGTTTTTGCATTTTCATTTTTTCCTCATCACCTTCTAAAAATCCTAACTCTTTCAATTTTGCACATAAAATTCCATATGATGTCTTATTTTTTGTGCCTACTTTGCAGTGACATTAGTCATTTTACCCAAAAATCCACGGCACAATGGAAAAAAAATTAATTGTGCGACAAAATTTAAGAAAAAAATTCATTTCGTAAATTTGGGGGCTTCCGTTTCTACGCAGTGCATTTTTCGGTAAAAATAACACCTTATCTTCATTCTGTAGGTCCATACGGTTAAAATGATACTCTACTTATATAGGTTGGATATTGTCGTACTTCGGAAAAAAATCATAACTACATGCAGGAAAATTTCTGTTAAAAAATTCTAATCTCCTAACCCCTTTAACTTTTTTATTTTCCTCGTATGGTCCGGTATGAGGACTCCTATTTAGCGCTTTGTTCTGAAGTTTTTATTGGTACCATTTTTGTATTGATCTGACTTTTTGATTGCTTTTTATTTATTTTTTCATGATATAAAAAGTGACCAAAAATACGCTATTTTGGACTTTGGAATTTTTTTGCGCTTACGCCATTGACCGTTCGATTTAATTCACTATATATTTTTATAGTTCGGACATTTCCGCACGTTGTGATACCACACATGTTTATTTTTATTTACACAGGTTTTTGTTTTTTTATGGGGAAAGCGGGGTGATACAAACTTTTATTAGGGAAGGGGTTAAATGCCCTTTAACTTTTTTTCCCCTTATTTGTTTGCATTGCTATAGCTCCCATAGGGAGCTATAGCACTACACACACTGATCTCTTATGCTTTACATGGATCATAGCTTTGCATGGATCAGCGACATAGGGGCTCGATTGCTCAAGCCTGTAGCTCAGGCTTGGAGAAATCAAAAACACCGATCGGACGCCGCGGAGACAGGTAAGGGGACCTCTGCTCGCGTCCTAGCTGATCGGGACATCGCGATTTTATCGCTATGTCCCATTCAGCCTGACTGATCTGCCGGGAAGCGTTTACTTTCACTTTCAGACGCGGCGGTCAACTTTGATCGCCGCGTCTGAAGGATTAGTAGCGCGTGGCACAACAATCGGTGCTGCGCGCTATTAACCCAGGGTCCCGGCTATGAATAACAGCCGGGACCGACCCAGTGTGATGCGGTGTGACCCCGTTTTAACCCCTTAAGGACTCAGGGTTTTTCCGTTTTTGCACTTTCGTTTTTTCCTCCTTTTAAAAATCATAACCCTTTCAATTTTCCACCTAAAAATCCATATTATGGCTTATTTTTTGCGTCACCAATTCTACTTTGCTGTGACAATAGTCATTTTACCCAAAAATGCACGGCGAAACGGAAAAAAAATCATTGTGCGACAAAATCGAAAAAAAAAAACGCCATTTTGTAACTTTTGGGGGCTTCCGTTTCTACGCAGTGCATATTTCGGTAAAAATTACACCTTATCATTATTCTGTAGGTCCATATGGTTAAAATGATACTCTACTTATATAGGTTTGATTTTGTCGCACTTCTGGAAAAAATCATAACTACATGCAGGAAAATTTATACGTTTAAAAATGTCATCTTCTGACCCCTATAACTTTTTTATTTTTCAACGTACGGGGCGGTTTGAGGACTCATTTTTTGCGCCGTGATCTGAAGTTTTTATCGGTATGATTTTTGTTTTGATCGGGCTTTTTGATCACTTTTTATTCATTTTTTTAATGTTATAAAAAGTGACCAAAATACGCTTTTTTGGATTTGGAATTTTTTTGCGCGTACGCCATTGACCGTACGGCTTAATTAATGATATATTTTTATAGTTCGGACATTTACGCACGCTGCGATACCACATATGTTTATTTTATTTTTTTTTTACACTGTTTTATTTTTTTTATGGGAAAAGGGGGGTGATTCAAACTTTTATTAGGGAAGGGGTTAAATGACCTTTATTAACACTTTTTTTTTACTTTTTTTTTGCAGTGTTATAGGTCCCATAGGGACCTATAACACTGCACACACTGATCTCTCATCCTGATCACAAGCGTGTATTAACACGCCTGTGATCAGCATTATCGGCGCTTGACTGCTCCTGTCTGGATCTCAGGCACGGAGCAGTCATTCGTCGATCGGACACCGAGGAGGCAGGTAAGAGCCCTCCCGGTGTCCGATCAGCTGTTTGGGACGCCGCGATTTCACCGCGGCGGTCCCGAACAGCCCGACTGAGCAGCCGGGATACTTTCAGTTTCACTTTAGAAGCGGCGGTCAGCTTTGACCGCCGCTTCTAAAGGGTTAATACCGCACATCGCCGCGATCGGCGATGTGTGGTATTAGCCGCGGGTCCCGGCCGTTGATTAGCGCCGGGACAGACGCGATATTCATATCGCGGGAGCCGGCACAGGACGTAAATATACGTCCTCCGTTGTTAAGGGGTTAAACACCGGGCGTAAGGCGTACAGGTACGCCCTACGTCCTTAAGAGGTTAAAAAAAATTGACGTTTTATATGTTTTGTTTGTGTTTAAAAAAGCTGCCACTAGGTGTCTCCCTACTTGTTCAGAGCACATTTTCCCCTATCTTTTGGACTCCTGCTGGCCTGGCAGAAGTCCATAATCCGGAAATGCTGAGGGGGGGGGGGGGGGGTGTGCAGCCTTATCCAATCAGAGCATATCTCACACACTGAACTACTCTGGGGTGTTTGTAGCAGAGTGAGGGAGGAAGTTCTCCCCTGTATGGTTTCAGATGATATCACGCCTGCTGGGTAATGCCCCTTCCCAGTCTGTTATTCTGACTGAGACTGGGCAGAAAATACAGAGCAATATCAAGGTAGAAAACTAAAAATAATAAAAATAAAGGCAGGAGCTGGTTTATTATGATGGGGGCAGTGAACTGGGAGGTTTATAAAATTTAATCAAGATCATGAGAGGTACCTACTCTTTAAGTGGTGAAAGAACACAAGAACAAAAATGGTGTGCTTCATAACCTAAGCTATATTTCTGAACATTTAACTCCTTCAAGACATAAGGTGTAAAATGTATGCCCTCCTCCTAATCCCATATCCTCATGGGTCCCAAGTTAGTCAGCAACTGGGACCCACCGCTAATGCCAGACAACTCCAATCAGGCCAATGTATGGCATTAACCCTTTAGATGCTGCAATCAAAGGTGATGAAACCGGAAAATAACATTGCTGGTTAGCTCAGGGAGCTGATCGGGACCACTGGGACAAAATTGCAGGGGCACGAACGCCTGAAGGAATAGGCTGAGGGCCCCTATGTGAATAAGCCCATTCCCTAATAAAAGTCTGAATCGCCACTCCATCGCCTTTTTTCCCATTCTTTTAATAATGTAAAGTAAAATAAATGTGTGGTATTTCCACATGCGTACATGTCTGATCTATATAAACACAATGTTAAATGAAACTGCACGATCAGTAGCATAATCGTAAAAAATACCAGTCCAGAATTGCTGGTCACTTCATATATTAGAAAAATTAAAAAGCGGTCAAAAGGTCCCATCAAAACAAACACGGTACTGATAAAAAATGCAAAGATTGTGCCCTTATACATTACTGTGTTAGCAAGAATAAAAAAAACAAAGAACAATATCCTTAAGTGGTTAAAGGAAAACTGACAGCAGGACCACCCACACTTACCTATATAAATAGCTGGATAATGTGCTTGATCCTGTTTTTAATGCTTCTCGGCAGGTGAAAATCAGTTCAGCTGTCCAGGAGATTGCTAGTTGCTAGTATGGTAATACTGCACTGGAGGTGGGTCCCTGCTGTATGTGCAATGCTTTCACTGCCCCACTCCGGCAAATATCTTTCCCATTACATTTCTCATTACTTCCCTGCTGCCGATAGTCAGCCTTCTTATACAGTTTGCCTCAGGCAGAATGTACAAGCAGGGCGCTGATATTACTGATCAGTGTTGTGCCATTGCATAGTACTAAAAAGTACAAGAAAAAGAAAGATTGCTTATAAAAGTGTTCTATGGGGACTTAAAAAGTATATATAAAATAATAAAAAAAGGCACCCGGAAATGTCAGAACTAATAAAATATAATTTAATTAGTGATATTGTGTAAACGCAATAAAAATATCAAACGCCATAATTGCAGTATTTTTTAATTAATTATGGGAAAAAAGGAATAGAAAGTTCCATCAAAACCAAGATAAAAAAAGATTAGAACGCAATAAATGAGTCCTCATCCATTCTTGTATACGAAAAAATAAGTTATTCTCCACGTATCCCTTAATCTAATTTAGACGAGTGCACAAACTGCCAGGTTTTGTTCCTTGTATATATTGTAATAAAACCTCTATTGCATGCTGGAAGAAAACATTTCACAGGCCTAGACAGTTCATGTGACAATCAACTTATTCTGCTTCATTGGATGTATCACTTACCGGTTATATTATTCCATTCAACAATGGTAGCGTGATATGGATTGAACAATAATCGTTACATAAATACATGGTTTCACTAAATGAATATTATATGCTAAGTATCTGAATGTTTTTTTTTTTTTCATGGAAAGAATTAGGGAGGACATGCAAGTGTCTGACTCCCTTTAGCTTGGATATGTGACCTTAGCACAATGTACTATCTTACAAGACAGCTAGAATTCTGAGGCTGAGATATTGATACTAGAAGCTTCTTTATGAACTGCAAACTGTCTTTCTTTAACCCTTAAGTTTTCTCAGGAGAGCAAGATAGCGTTTTAAGACAAAATGGTTTCTTAAAGAGTACCTCTCATGATCTTGTTCAATTTTATAATCCTCCCAGTTCACTGCCCCCATCATGATAAACCACCCCCTGCCTTTATTTTTATTATTTTTACATTTTCTACCTTGATATTGCTCTGCATTTTCTGCTCAGTCTCAGATTCTCAGACTGGGAAGGGGCGTTCCCCAGCAGGCGTGACATCATCTGAAGCCATACAGGGGAGAACTTCCTCCCTCACTCTGCTACACACAGCCCAGAGCAGTTCAGTGTGTGAGATATGCTCTGATTGGCTAAGGCTGCTCACACCCCCCTCAGCATTCCAGACTGCAGAGTTAAGACTTCTGCCAGGCTAGCAGGAGTTCAAAGTCTATGCAAGAGATGGGGGTAAATGTGCTCTGGACAAGTAGGGAGACACCTAGTTACAGTTTTTTTTAACCCCTTAAGGACCAAGGACGTACCGGTATGTCCTTGGTCCTGCTCTCCTGATATAACGCTGGGTTACACGGTAACCCCGCATCATATCACGGCAGGCCCGGCGTCATAGTGAAGCCGGGACCCGCCTCTAATAACGCGCAGCGCCGATCGCGGTGCCGCACGCTATTAACCCTTTAGCCGCGCGCTCAGAGCTGAGCCGCGCGGCTAAAACCGAAAGCGAAAGTTGCTGGTTAACTCAGTGGGCTGTTCGGGATAGCCGCGGCGAAATCGCGGCATCTGAACAGCTTACAGGACAGCGGGAGGGCCCCTACCTGCCTCCTCGCTGTCCGATCGCCGAATGACTGCTCAGTGCCTGAGATCCAGGCATGAGCAGTCATGCGGCAGAATCGTCGATCACTGGTTTCCTATGAGAAACCAGTGATCAATGATGATCAGTGTGTGCAGTGTTATAGGGACCTATAACACTGCAAAAAAAAAGTGGAAAAAAAGTGAATAAAGATCATTTAACTCCTCCCCTATTAAAAGTTTGAATCACCCCCCTTTTCCCATAAAAAAAAAAAAACACAGTGTAAATAAAAATAAACATATGGTATCACTGCGTGCGGAAATGTCCGAATTATAAAAATATATCCTCAATTAAACCGCTCGGTCAATGGCATGCGCGCAAAAAAATTCCAAAGTCCAAAATAATGCATTTTTGGTCACTTTTTATATCATTTAAAAATGAATAAAAAGCGATCAATAAGTCCTATCAATGCAAAAATGGTACCGTTAAAAACTTCAGATCACGGCGCAAAAAATGAGCCCTCATACCGCCCCATACACGGAAAAATAAAAAGTTATAGGGGTCAGAAGATGACAATTTTAAACGTATTAATTTTCCTGCATGTAGTTATGATTTTTTCCAGAAGTCCGACAAAATCAAACCTATATAAGTAGGGTATCATTTTAATCGTATGGACCTACAGAATAAAGATAAGGTGTCATTTTTACCGAAAAATGTACTGCGTAGAAACGGAAGCCCCCAAAAGTTACAAAACTGCATTTTTTTTCAATTTTGTCACACAATGATTTTTTTTTCCGTTTCACCGTAGATTTTTGGGCAATATGACTGACGTCATTACAAAGTAGAATTGGTGGCGCAAAAAATAAGCCATCATATGGATTTTTAGGTGCAACATTGAAAAAGTTATGATTTTTTAAAGGCAAGGAGCAAAAAACAAAATGCAAAAACGGAAAACCCCCCGGTCCTTAAGGAGTTAAAAACAAATAAAACAGAAAACGTAATTTTTTTTAACCCCCTTCCTGCAGAATGACGCATGCAGGTGAATGACATTTATAAAAATCATTCAGTTAACCCGGCGATGCGCGGCATCGCACAGGTTAACTGGCAGAAGTCCCGCTATTACCAGCGGGGGACAACTTCTGCAAGTCCCCCCAGGACCATCTGTGGATGGTCCTGGTCAGTGATCACTGTGATTGGTCCCTGTGGACCAATCACAGTGATCTCTGACTGGGGGGGTTAAAGTTCAGATCCCCATTCTACCCTCCCCTAGAAGTCGGGCAGAGCGGGGGAAGAGGATCCCGGGATCTGCGGGGGGACGACGCAGCAGTAGGGACCGGCGGCAGGCACATTTGGAGGTGGCAGGCAAGTGGAAGCAGCAGTGAAAATCGCCGTAAAGTGATATTCACTGCTGCTTTCAGGAGTTTCAAAACTACAACTCCCAGCATGCCCAGACAGCCTTTGGCGGTCTGGGCATGCTGGGAGTTGTAGTTTTGCAACATCTGGAGGGCCGCAGTTTGGAGACCCAACGGGTCACGAGAGACCCGATTGTACCGGAAGAAATATGATTTGCCGGTCAAACAACTTCGATAGTCTGTTTGTCCTTAAGGGGTTAAAATTGACCCTTTCTGACCCCTGTAACTTTTTTATTTTTCCGTATACAGGGATGTATGAGGGCTTATTTTTTGTGCTTTGGTCTGTAGTTTTTATTGGTACCATTTACCGTATGTTTTATTGGGACTTTTTGATCGCTGTCTATTAATTTCCTTTTGGTATATGAAGTGACTATGCTCAGTTTTGGTCTTTGGAATTTTTTTCATGTGGACGCCATTGACCATGTGGTTTAATTTATTTAATATTTTTTTTTTTTTGGACGTTTATGCGTGTGGTGATAAAAAATATTTTTTTTTGTTTACATTATTTTATTTTTAAAATGGGAAAGTGATTCAAACTTTTATTAGAGAGGGTGCTTATTCATATTTATTAGCTTTTTTTTTTTACATGCAATATTTGAATTGCATTTACTGTTCAATGCTGCTCCATAGAGCAACATTGATCAGTGTTATCGCCTGCCATGGCTGACTGGAGCAGAGGAGTGCCAATCGATCAGAGAGGAGGTCGGTAAGGGCTCTCTTGCCATCCTCTCAGCTGTTCAGGAAACCACGATTATGTCGTGGTGGTCCTGAACAGCCCACTGAGCTAACCTGCAATGCATTTTCCTGCATTTAGATGCCACAATCAACTTTGATCGCAATGTCTAAAGGCTTAATGTCAGATATTGGCTCGATCGGTGATGTCCGGCATTAACAGTGGGTCCTCACTGCTGACAGTGCACTTCTAAATGCGGGACTGGACACAAGACATACCTGTACACCCTGCGTCCTCTAGGGGTTAAACATAGAAAAACTTCCAAGCACCTGAATTGATGATTTTTAGTCACATCACATGTCAGAAAAAAATTTAATAGAAGGTGATTAAAAAGTTACATCAAAACAAGTGAGCCCCCATACATTCCTGTATAAGGAAAACTGAGAAAGTTATAGATATCAGATCAAAATGGGGCAATTTTAAACATTATTTAAACATTTATTTTGTTTAAAAAGTGTTTTTTTCTCTCTAACCCGTTAAGGACGCAGGGCGTTGCTTTATACCCGTTGGGTCCTGACTGCTATCAGCAGCTAGGACCCAGGGTTAATTCCGGAAATTGCTGATCGGGCCGATGCCCGGCATTAACCCTTTAGCGCTGCAATCAAAGTTTATCGTGGCGTCTGTATTGTTAAAACAAATAGATCCCGTCAGTTCTGCGGAGCTGATAAGGACCATCACTGTGAAATTGCGATGTCCCGATCTGCTGAGAGGACGGCGGGAGGGCCCTTTCCTGACTCCTCGCTGTCCGATCGGCTGATCTGATGCTCCTAGCCAGATATATTTACAATTGAGAGAGAAAAAAAAGAAAGTAAGAAATACAAGCGCTCAACTCAATAAATCATGTTGACACAACCTTTCTGGTGTGTCAGCAGTTTCTCCGGATTCCGCCGTAGCGTGCTTTCAGCAAACCCATGGATAGGATAGCGTCCAGGGATACAATGGTGGTTACTTCCAAGGTTTTCACCTTCTGTGGACGGACTGAGTAAAATAAAAAAAAGTTTTATTTGCACGGATTCTGACTGCGCTTTTCGAGTGGTCGCACTCTTCATTAGTTCATTAATGATTAAGGACGTCACACAAGCCAAGATTACAAATGTGAAAAAATAAGAAATTATTACAATATGCAGTAGAAGTTCAGAACTCTATATATGCAACTCTGTTTGAATATATAATCGATTACATGTTTTTGTTTTTCAGAGAGAGCAAAGAACTTGCTGATATTTCTCAAATACATCCAGCAGGATGTGCTGCTATTGGATTGAGCCCTAACCTTATGGTAACAGGGGGACCTTGGGCACCAGACTCCACTACACATTTAACGGCTCAACCCTGGTTATCTAGTGGTATTATTCCTTGTATGTGGCATGCTGATCACCCATATGGTAAGTTAAAGAGTGTCTGTCGCTAAAATGCCTTGCCTTTGGAGCAGTTCTTCTAGATTCATACAGAGATTATTTTCTGAATTTTATTTGTTGCACCAGGCAACAAACACTGCAAGCTAGCAGCGTGACAAATTCATGAGATATGGGCTCCCCCTGCTGCTGATTGACATTTCTCTCTGCGAACAGAAAATTGTCAATCAGCATTTGGTCATCTGGGAGAATATGAATATGCCGTGCATGCTGAACGGAAAGTTTAGGCCAAACCACTGACTGTTGATACATAACAGACATTTGGGGGGATTTATCAAAACTTGTGCAGAAGAGTTCACCAGTTGCCTGTAGAAATCATAGAAACTTTATTTTGAAACAGGCTTCTGAAACATAAAAGAAACAAGCTGACTGGTTTCTATGGGCATCTGCTCCACATTCCTCTGCTAAGGTTTTGACAAATCTCCCAAAGTTTTCCCAGTGCATGCTGTTGACAGCATGAAGTTCGTAAGAAGTTTCCTTCAACCCCTTCACCATCACCACTAGGTATAAAACGTTAACCCCTTTAACCACTTGATACCTGAAGTGGTATGTACATTAGAGCCCTGCGTGGGACAGTTTTTTTCAATCCCGCTCCCGATGATTTTTTTGACCAATCCTGCCCGCTCCTGTAAGGTATTTGCTCCGCTCCCGCAAGATTTGCTGTCCAATCCCACCCGCTCCCGCTAAAATATTTGTCCAGTCCTGCCCGCTCCCGCTAACATAGGGATGTACAGACACTAGGGTGCAATGCTCTTCACATACCCCCACGTGTATAGCAGTGCAGTCAGTGCACACACTGCTATACACATGGCGGTATGTGCAGAGCATTGCACCCTACCCTAGTGTTTGTAGAAGACACTAGGGTGCAGTGCTCTGCACATACCCCCCATGTGTATAGCAGTGTGTGTACACATTCCTATACAGGTGAGGTATGTGCACTGCAGAGCATCGCACCCTAGTGTCTGTAGAAGACACTACAGTGCACTTACCCCAATGTGAATAGCAGTGCAGAGGCCCTGGGAGGATCACCAACCGATGCAGTCAGTCTACTCTGCACTCACATACCCCGCTGGGCCCGCAGCACAGCACTCTGTGAATGTGCATTAACTTTGGTTTCAGTGTGTTGTGTGCATGCATTACTTAAGCACTAGCCCACTCTGACTTACCGGGCCCGGCGGCAGGTGAAGATGGAGGCTGGATGGGTGACGACAAACGATCCTCCAGGGCAGGTTGAGCAGGCTCCGCAAAATGGAGGCGGGGGGAGGAGACAAGACTGGGAGGAGCCGCATGATGATCTTCTGGAGGTGCCTGCCTGCTGGTGACTGGTGGTAAGCTTGTCAGTGGAGGGTGGGGTTAACTGAGAGTCACTCCGGAGTCCAGACTTATTTTATTGAGGCTGCTTTGGCGGTGCACCTGACCGCCCGCGCCAACACATTTTGGGTTGGGTCCCACAGGATCCCAATCCCATTGCAGGGCTCTAATGTACACTTTTTCTAAACTTTTAAACACCACATTTTTAAAGGGGTTATCCCACAATCTAAAGTTATCGCCTTTCCATAGAATAATGGATAACCAGCTGATAACCTTTTCCTATTTTACAAATAAAAAATAAACAAACATATTTAGTATTGCAACATGCAGAATTGTCCCAACCTATTAACATATAATGTTTATATATGAATTTTAATGAAATGGTCAATACATCCAAATCTGATAATTTGGGGCCTTCTATGGTTACTCTCAGGGGGGGCATTAATCCAAATAGCATCCTCGCTCAAATGTGTTCGAGATACTCTGATGGCACCTAAATAAGCAGAGTTTGCCAACGCAAACAGAATCTGGCCTTATATTTGACTTCCAAGATTGAAGCTAGTAGGTCTGAACATAATCTTTGTTTGACTACTATAGCGGTCACTAGCGCTTCTTAGGAGTGGGTAACTGTTGGAGATATATATATATATATATATATAGACCACCTTTGTTAGGAGGCGTGTATACATATAAACACTTCCACATATAAAACTGCCCAAACAATGAAAAATAAAGGTGTTCCTATGGGTAAGTGTGTGTTGCTGCTTGGTATAAAAAAAATGGGCCCCTAGCTTCCCATTAAGTGATAAAAAATATAAATAAATATATACTGGTGCAACTAGGTAAAAATAGAATTTATTAATAGAAAGAAATCTATAAAAGATATTGCACAAAGTTCGGGTAGAGGATAATTTGACTTGAAATTCTTTGCTCGCTTGGTGGATAGAGTGTAGGTCATACTAGAAAAAGAGATATATAAATATGTATGAATACCCAGAAAGGATAAAGTCGTGGGTGAAGCAAATGAGTAACAGAAATACCGTACTTTACCCACCTATTTTGACTTCACCTGGTTGTATCTGTATTTTAGTTTTTTTCTTTTTTTATGTATAAGGCCTGTGCGTGGTCCTATATGTGGGGTATGCAGCTGTTTTAACTATTAAATGAATAAATGATAGTTAGTGCTGCTAAATGACAATAATGCTCCAGTATTTATATATGACCTCTCACCTCGTTCTTTTATATCTGTAAGTTAAATTCAGGTCCCGGATGGACCTCTGATATAGCAGATGTTTCGATCCTTTTACTGTTACTCACAATGATTTCCTATTATATAGCTTAGAAGTCGTTAGTCCAAATGCTGGTTTATCGGTGAGGATGAGTCTTATATCATCCAATTTTTGCTAAAAAAAAAAAAAAAAAAAAAAAAAAAAAAAAAAAAAGTACCGTATATACTCGAGTATAAGCCGACCCGAGTATAAGCCGAGACCCCTAATTTCAACCCAAAATCCCAGGAAAAGTTATTGACTCGAGTATAAGCCTAGGGTGGGAAATACCTCATCCCCCCCTGTCATCATCCAGACCCGTCATTAACATCCTCATCATCCCCTTGTCATCATCCCACACATCCCCCCCTTCATCATCCCCTTGTCATCATCCCACACATCCCCTTATCATCCCACACATCCCCCCTTCATCATCCCCTTGTCATCATCCCACACATCCCCCCTTCATCATCCCCTTGTCATCATCCCACACATCCCCTTATCTCACACATCCCCCTTCATCATCCCCTTGTCATCATCCCACACATCCCCTTATCCCACACATCCCCCCTTCATCATCCCCTTGTCATCATCCCACACATCCCCTTGTCATCATCCCACACATCCCCTTATCATCCCACACATCCCCCCTTCATCATCCCCTTGTCATCATCCCACACATCCCCTTATCATCCCACACATCCCCCCTTCATCATCCCCTTGTAATCATCCCACACCCCCCCCCCCTTCATCATCCCCACCCCCCTTCATCATCCCCACACCCCCCCCCCCCCTTCATCATCCTCTTCTCATCATTCGCCCTCAGTGGTCTTCAACCTGCGGACCTCCAGAGGTTTCAAAACTACAACTCCCAGCAAGCCCGGGCAGCCATCGGCTGTCCGGGCTTGCTGGGAGTTGTAGTTTTGAAACCTCCGGAGGTCCGCAGGTTGAAGACCACTGCGGCCTTCAACATCATCCAGCCCCTCTCACCCCCTTTAGTTCTGAGTACTCACCTCCGCTCGGCGCTGGTCCGGTCCTGCAGGGCTGTCCGGTGAGGAGGTGGTCCCGTGAGGAGGTGGTCCGGGCTGCTATCTTCACCGGGGGCGCCTCTTCTCCGCGCTTCCGGCCCGGAATAGAGCCGTTGCCTAGACAACGACGCATCTGCGTCGTTGTCAAGGCAACGTGACTATTCTGAGGCCGGGCCCGAAGCGCTTAGAAGAGGCCTCCCCGGTGAAGATAGCAGCCCGGACCACCTCCTCACCGGACCACCTCCTCACCGGACAGCCCTGCAGGACCGGACCAGCGCCGAGCGGAGGTGAGTACTCAGAACTAAAGGGGGTGAGAGGGGCTGGATGATGTTGAAGGCCGCAGTGGTCTTCAACCTGCGGACCTCCGGAGGTTTCAAAACTACAACTCCCAGCAAGCCCGGACAGCCGATGGCTGCCCTGGCTTGCTGGGAGTTGTAGTTTTGAAACCTCTGGAGGTCCGCATGTTGAAGACCACTGCGGGTGGGGGAGTTCACTCGAGTATAAGCCGAGGGGGGTGTTTTCAGCACGAAAAATCGTGCTGAAAAACTCGGCTTATACTCGAGTATATACGGTACCTGTGATGTAGAGATGCTTAGCAAACGTGGAAAGCTGAGATCCAGTCCCGCCAGGATCCGAATCTCAGCTTTCCACAACATCTTTACATCACAGGTATTTTTTAGCAACCAGGTGAAGTCAAAATAGATGGGTAAAATGTTTCTGTTGCTCATTTGCTTCACCCATGACCTTATTCTTTCTGGGTAATTATTCATATTTATATATCTCTTTTTCTAGCATCACCTGCACTCTATCCACCAAGCGAGTAAAGAATTTCGAGTCAAATGATCCTCTACCCGAACTTTGTGCAATATCTTTTATATATTTTTTTCTATTAATAAATTTTATTTTTACCTAGTTGCGCCAGAAAAGAGATTTAGGTGGATGTAATATTGATTTATTAAATTTTTTTTCCGCAATCACAAAAGTCCAGTAGATTATTGTCTCGAAGGCTGAACCCCCTTCTAAACTCTATACAATTCCTACCCTTAACCCCTTAGGGACGCCGTAATTTGTGTACTTTTGTTTTTTCCTTCTTGCACTCTAATAATAACGCTTTTAACCCCATAAGGACCAAGGGCGTACCTGTACACCCGTGGGAATTTCGGTCTCCGCCGTGTGCCGGGCGGGGACCGGACCGGGGTGACTGCTGATATCTATCAGCAGACACCCCGCGCAAATGCCCAGGGGGGTCATCAGACGCCCCCCATGTCGGCAATCGGCGCAAATCGCAAGTGAATTCACACTTGCGATTTGCGCGATTACGGGTCTATGGTGACCCGGAATATAAGGGGGATCGCGGGTGTCTTAAGACACCCACAATCCCCCTGAAGAGATAGGAGTGAGGTGGCAGGGGTGCCACCCCTCCTATCCCTGCTATTGGTGGTCTAGACGCGACCACCAATAGCAGATCGGGGGCGGGGGGTTAACTTTCGTTTTCCCCATTCTGCCCGCCCACAATAGGAGATCGGCGGGCGGCGATGTCATGCAGCAAGCTCCCTGGATCCGACGGAAGCCGGTAAATTGCCTAACAAGATCTGGAGGGCTACAGTCCGAGACCACTATATGGTAGTCTCTGAATTATAGCCCTCCAGATCTTGCAAAACTACAACTCCTAGCATGCCCACACAACTGTTTGCTGTCTGGGCATGCTGAGATTTGTAGTTTTGCAGCATCTGGAGGGCCACAGTTTGCAGTGGTCTCTATACTGTAGCTCTCCAGATGTTGCAAAACTGAAAATGCCAGCATGCTGGGAGTTGTAGTTGCGTTCCCTCCAGCTGTTGCATAACTACATCTCCCAGCATGCCCTTCGGTGATCAGTACATGCTGGGAGTTGTAGTTTTGCAACAGCTGGAGGCACACTGGTTGGAAAATATTGAGTTAGATAACTGAACCTAACTGAAGGTTTTCCAACCAGTGTGCCTCCAGCTGTTGCAAAAGTACAACTCCCAGCATGCACGGTCTGTCAGTACATGCTGGGAGTTGTAGTTTTGAAACAGCTGGAGGTTTGCCCCCCCCCCCCCCCCCCCCCATGTGAATGTACAGGGTACATTCACACGGGCAGGCTTACAGTAAGTTTTCTGCTTAAAGTATGAGTTGCGGCAAATTTTTCGCCGCATCGCAAACTCCTAGCAGGGAACTCACTGTAAACCTCCGCCAGTGTGAATGTACCCTAAAAACACTACACTACACTAACACATAATAAAGGGTAAAACACTACATATACACCCCCTTACACTGCCCCCCCCCCCCCAATAAAAATTTAAAACATATTTTACAGCAGTGTTTCCAAAACGGAGCCTCCAGCTGTTGCAAAACAACAACTCCCAGCATTTCTGGACAGCCACTGACTGTCCAGGCATGCTGGGAGATTAGCAACAGCTGGAGGACCCTGTTAGGGGTATTCTACGCCATTGATTCCCAATGTCCACCCCTATGCAATCCCTAATTTAGTCCTCAAATGCGCATGGTGCTCTCTCACTTCGGAGCCCTGTCGTATTTCAAGGAAACAGTTTAGGGCCACATATGGGGTATCTCCGTACTCGGGAGAAATTACACTACAAATTGTGGAGGGCTTTTTCTCCTTTTACCCCTTATGAAAAGGAAAAGTTGGGGTCTGCACCAGCCTGTTAGTGTAAAAGAATATTTTTTTTTTTACACTAACATGCTGGTGTTGCCCTTTACTTTTTATTTTCACAAGAGGTAAAAGGTAAAAAAGACCCCCAAAAGTACGGAAATACCCCATATGTGGGCGTAAAATGCTCTGCGGACGCACAACAAGGCTCAGGAGTGAGAGCGCACTATGTACATTTGAAGCCTAAATTGGTGACTTGCACAGGGGTGGCTAATTTTACAGCGGTTCTGACATAAACGCAAAAAAATAACTACCGACATGTTACCCCATTTTGGAAACTACACCCCTCACTGAATGTAACAAGGGGTATAGTGAGCATTAACACCCCACAGGTGTTTGACAAATTTTCGTTAAAGTTGGATGGGAAAATGAGAAAAATAATTTTTTTTCACTAAAATGCTGGTGTTGCCCTAAATTTTTAATTTTCACAAGGGAAAATAGGAAAAAAGACCCCCAAACTTTGTAACCCCATTTCTTTTGAGTAAGAAAATATCCCAAATGTGGATGTAAAGTGCTCGGCGGGCGGACTACGATGCTCAGAACAGAAGGAGCGCCATTGGGATTTTGAAGAGAAAATGTGTCCGGAATTGAAGGCCACGTGTGTTTACAAAGCCCCCATAGTGTCAGAACAATGGACCCCCCAACATGCGACCTCATTTTGGAAACTACACCCCTCATGTAATGTAATAAGGGGTGCAGTGAGCATTTACGCCCCACAGGTGTCTGACAGATTTTTGGAACAGTGGTCCGTGAAAATAAAAAATTACATTTTTCATTTGCTCAGCCCACTGTTCCAAAGATCTGTCAAATGCCAGTGGGGTGTAAATACTCACTGCACCTCTTATTAAATTCTGTGAGGGGTGTAGTTTCCAAAATGGGGTCACATGTGTGTGTGTGTGGGGGGGGGTGGGGGTCCACTGTTCTGGCACCACGGGGGGCTTTGTAAACACACATGGCCCCTGACTACCATTCCAAACAAATTCACTCTTCAAAAGATCAATGGCGCTCCTCTTCTGAGCATTGTAGTTCAACCGCAGGGTACTTGACGTCCACACACAGGGTATTTCCATACTCAGAAGAAATGGGGTTACAAATTTTGGGGGGTATTTTCTGCTATTAACCCTTGCAAAAATGTGAAATTTGGGGGGAAACACATTTTAGTGAAAACATATATTTTTTTTTTACATATGCAAAAGTTGTGAAACGCCTGTGGGGTATCAAGGCTCACTTTATTCCTTGTTACGTTCCTCAAGGGGTCTAGTTTGCAAAATGGTATGCCATGTGTTTTTTTTTTTTTTTTGCTGCTCTGGCACCATAGGGGCTTCCTAAATGCGACATGCCCCCCGACCAAAATTTGCTCTCAAAAAGCCAAATATGACTCCTTCTATTCTGAGCATTGTAGTTCGCTCGTAGTGCACTTCAGGTCAACTTATGGGGTACCTCCATACTCAGAAGAGATGGGGTTACAAATTTTGGGGGGTATTTTCTGCTATTAACCCTTGCAAAAATGTGAAATTTGGGGGGAAACACACATTTTAGTGAAAAATATATATATTTTTTTACATATGCAAAAGTCGTGAAACACCTGTGGGGTATTAAGGCTCATTTAATTCCTTGTTACGTTCCTCAAGGGGTCTAGTTTCCAAAATGGTATGCCATGTGTTTTTTTTTTTGCTGTTCTGGCACCATAGGGGCTTCCTAAATGCAACATGCCCCCCAAAAACCATTTCAGAAAAACGTACTCTCCAAAATCCCCTTGTCGCTCCTTCACTTCTGAGCCCTCTACTACACCCGCCGAACACTTTACAGACATATGAGGTAAAAACGCTGACTGAATGTCATTTTGAATACTTTGGGGGGTGCAGTTTTTATAATGGGGTCTTTTATGGGGTATTTCTAATATGAAGACCCTTCAAATCCACTTCAAACCTGAACTGGTCCCTGAAAAATAGTGAGTTTGAAAATTTTGTGAAAAATTTGAAAATGAATGCTGAACTTTGAAGCCCTCTGGTGTCTTCCAAAAGTAAAAACTTGTCAATTTTATGATGCAGACATAAAGTGAACATATTGTATATGTGAATAAAAAAAAATATTAGTTGGAATATCCGTTTTCCTTACAAGCAGAGAGCTTCAAAGTTAGAAAAATGCAAAATGTTCAATTTTTTCATCAAATTTTGGGATTTTTCACCAAGAATGGATGCAAGTCACCACAAAAATTTTCCACCATGTTAAAGTAGAATATGTCACGAAAAAACAATCTCTGAATCAGAATGATAGCTAAAAGCATTCCAGAGTTATTAATGTTTAAAATGACAGTGGTCAGATGTTCAAAAAACGCTCTGGTCCTAAGGTGTAAAATGGCCTGGTCCTTAAGGGGGTTAATGTTCCACCTACAGCCCCATATGTGTTTTTTTGTTTTTTTTACAATTTACTTTTGTATTGGCATCAATTATTTCACCACAAAATCTTAACCCCAAAAAGTTATTTATGGGGTGAAATTGAAAAAAACACCATTTTGCATTTTCTGGTGTCTTCTCTTCTGTAAAAATGAAATGTTCTCTTTTTTTCTTTAGGCCCATATGATTAAAATGATACTCCATACTAGTTTATGTAGAAGTCTTTTATTTTACTACTAAGAAATTCTAACTTTCTGTAAGAAAATTATTATGCATAAAATAAGGGCTGTACGATATATAGCAAAAGCAATCGAATCGCGCTTTTTGCTATATATATGCGATACGCCCTCCCCCAGGAAAACATGTGATTATCTGCTCGGGCCGGCTCTCGTGGCGGGGCCGGCCAGGGCAGGTAAAAACAAATGTAAATACCTGTATTTATCGGTGTATGACACACACTTGCGTGTTATATGCCGATAAATCTTCTGGTCACTGATTTAAAGCGGCTGCAGTAGCGGCTGCTTGTGAAGTATTACCAGCCCGGCCGCGGTCACTTTAAATCAGTGACCAGCAGCGGCTCCTCCCCGCTGTGCTTTTAATTTTCCTTACCTCCCTCATCATTCCCACTTTTCCCCTGCTTTTTATATATATTTTTATTATTTTTTTTACCTGGCTGCGCTTCGGCAGGCCAGGTCAGATGGCGGGTCTTGCGGGCTGTGTGGTCATGAAGAAGTTAGAATTTACGTTTGGCCTTAAAGGGTACCTCTCATCAAATAAACTTTTGATATATTTTAGATTAATGAATGTTAATGAAAAATATGCTTCTTTCTATTGTATTTTTCCCAATCAGTCCTGTCAGCAAGCATTTTTGACTCATGCTGGAGTCCTAAACACTCAGAGATGCCAGCCTGCTTTGTTCACAGCCAAACAGGCTGTGAACAAAGCAGGCTGGCAGCTCTGAGTGTTCTCCTTTGTGAACAAAGCAGACTGGCAGCTCGTAGTGTTAAGGACTCCAGCATGAGTCTGAAATGCTTGCTGCCAGGACTGGTAGGGAGACCCCTAGTGGTAATTTCTTCAAAGGGGAAAATTAAATAGAAAGAAGCATATTTTTTATTAACATGCAATTGTAAAGTTATTCTGCATACATTAATCTATAATATATCAAAAGTTTTTTTGATGAGAGGTACCCTTTAAAGGGGTATTCCAGGCCAAAACTTTTTTATATATATCAACTGGCTCCGGAAAGTTAAACAGATTTGTAAATTACTTCTATTAAAAAAACGTAATCCTTCCAATAGTTATTAGCTTCTGAAGTTGAGTTGTTGTTTTCTGTCTAACTGCTCTCTGATGACTCACATCCCGGGAGCTGTGCAGTTCCTATGGGGATATTCTCCCATCATGCACAGCTCCCGGGACGTGACATCATCATTGAGCAGTTAGACAGAAAACTTCAGAAGCTAATAACTATTGGAAGGATTAAGATTTTTTAATAGAAGTAATTTACAAATCTGTTAAACTTTCGGGAGACAGTTGATATATATATATAAAAAAAGGTTTTACCTGGAATACCCCTTTAAAGAGTGACGTACAAATTACGCTGAATGCTCTTCTATGTTTAACCACTTCAACTGAAAAGTCCTCAAATATGAGTTGGCACATGCCAGGAATCACCAGCGGTTGGGAGAGTTGCCTGTAAGCGTGCAATATTTCCACCTTGTCATTAAAGTCCAATAGTCGCAAGATAACTTGGCGAGGGCGGTTATCCAGTGCTGCTAGTACCCCATGTGTGGCAAAAGATGCAGTCCCGATTCTATGGGACCTTTCCACACAGGCAAGGGTGAGAGAGTTCAAGAGTTAGGGAGGTCACGCTCATACAAGCGTTGCAGGTCAAAATAAGTAATCGTTTCCTTGACCCCCACAATGCGCAAATTATTGCATGGGGACCTGTTCTCTAGGGCTTCTAATTTTTCACATACACAGTTCAAGTCAGATTCCGTGGCACGCATCACCATCTCCCCATCCTCCAAGTGAGACACCCGCTGTTCAACTTCAGTAAGGCGGCTGGCATGTTCCTGAACTTCCAACTGTACGCTCTGCAGCGTGGCTTCAAGGACTTCTTCCACTATGTGTTGTACATTGGGGGTGATGCGCAGCTCCACTTCTGCTGCCAGCTCTGGGTAATCTATGTGAACAGATGCGCCATGAGATGCACATGAGGATGCGCCATTACAGTCATGTCCATAAATGTTGGCACCCCTGAAATTTTTTTTTAGAAAATGAAGTATTTTCACAGAAAAGGATTGCAGTAATATGTTTTGTGATGCACATGTTTATTCCCTTTGTGTGTATTGGAACTAAACCAAAAAAGGGAGGAAAAAAAGCTAATATGTCACTCCAAACTCCAAAAATGGGCTAAACAAAATTATTGCCACTGTTAACTTTATATTTGGTTGCACACCCTTTGGAAACAATAACTGAAATCAGTGGCTTCCTATAACCATCAATAAGCTTCTTATACCTCTCAGCCGGAATGTTGGACCACTCTTCCTTTGCAAACTGCTCCTAGTCTCTCTGATAGGAAGGGCGCCTTTTCCCAACAGCAATTTTAAGATATCTCCTCAGGTGTTCAATGGGATTTAGATCTGGACTCATTGCTGGCCACTTCAGAACTCTCCAGCGCTTTGTTGCCATCCATTTCTGGGTTCTTTTTTTATGTATTTTGGGTCATTGTCCTGCTACAAGACCCAAGATCTTGGACACAAACCTAGCTTTCTGACACTGGGCTCTACAGTGCGACCCAAAATCCGTTGGTAATCCTCAGATTTCATGATGCCTTGCACACATTCAAGGCACCCAGTGCCAGAGGCAGCAAAACAACCCCAAAACTTAATTTAACCTCCACCATATTTCTCTGTAGGTACTGTGTTCTTTTCTTTGTAGGACTCATTCCATTTTTGCTAAACAGTAGAATGAGGTGCTTTACCGATAAGCTCTCTCTTGGTTTCATCTGTCCACAAGACGTTTTTCCAGAAGGATTTTGGTTTACTCAAGTTCATTTTGGCAAAATGTAGTCTTGTTTTTTTTTATGTCTTTGTGTCAGCAGTGGGGTCCACCTGGGTCTCCTGCCATAGCGTTACATGTCATTTAAATGTTGAAGGATAGTTCAGCATGGGCCAGAGGAAGCGCCTCAGTGCGTGAAACCGGTTGCCACCCCTTTGTCACACCCCCGCCTCACCTGTTCCATCCATGCTCCCTGTGTGTCTGTCTGTCTGCTCTGTTTTACCTGCTCAAATCTGGAATTAAAGCTCAAGTTTGTTGCTGAACCTCTGGCTGCGGTGAGTTCTTTATCTATACTCTCTACTTGCGAAGGATAGTTCATGTGGACACTGATGCTCCCTGAGCCTGCAGAACAGCTTGAATATCTTTGCAACTTGTTTGGAGCTGCTTATCCACCATCCCTGCATTAACACCTTTCATCAATTTTTCTGTTCCATCCACACAAATGGAGATTAGCTACAGTGCCATGGGTTGCAAACTTCTTGATAATGTTGCGCACTGTGGACAATGGCAAATCTAGATCTCTGGAGATGGACTTGTAACCTTGAGATTGTTAAACTTTTTGGTTCTCAAGTCCTCATACAGTTCTCTTGTCCTCTTTCTGTTGTCCATGTTAACTGTGGCACACACAGACACACAATGCAAAGACTAAGTGAACTTATCTCCTTTTTATCTGCTTTCAGGTGTGGTATTTATATTGCCCACATCTGTTACTTGCCCCAGGTGAGTTGAAAGGAGCATCACCTGCTTGAAATAATCTTATTTTTCCACAATTTTGAAAGGGTGCCAATCATTTTGTCCAGCCCATTTTTGGAGTTTGGTGTGATATTATGTCCAATTAGCTTTTTCTTTCCTCCCTTTTTTGGTTTAGTTCCAATACACACAAAGGATTTAAACATGTGTATAGCAAAATGTGTTAATGAAATCCTTTTCTGTGAGAAATACTTAATTTTCTTGAAAAATTTCAGGGGTGCCAACATTTACAGCCATGACTGTAGATGCTAGGACTTGTTGTCCCCTTGCTTCAGAGGGCTTATCTATGCCCAGTAATGCTGCAGCTGGCTGAGGGGAATGGTCAGCAGATAGGCTGACCTCCATGTCTGTAGTGGCTACAGAGTTATGCATTGGTGGCAGTGCAGAGGATCCCTGAGAGGCCGCTTGCGGCCACGTGGAGTCAGCGGCCATGTGTCCAGCGCTGCCTTGCGCTAGCGGTGGGACTGTCGGCTGACCGCTGCACTGAAGATTGCGGTCCATGTCCTAGCTGTTGCAGGGATTTAGGGGAAGCAATCTGGAAGAGACTAAAACTGAAATGGGACACAGTTTAAAAAAAAGTATTTTAGCACCATTTTGTGCTATTAATAAAAATATTAATTAAAAAAAGAGATGCTCCATTGCATTTTGTTTAGCATTTTGTTTAACCCCTTCCCGCAGAATGTCATATATAAACGCCGGGTTGTGCAGTGCGTTCGCGCAACTCGACATTTATAAATTACATTCAGTTAACCCGGCGATGCGCAGCATCGCACGGGTTAACTGGCAGAAGTCCCGCTGTTTCCAGCAGGGGACAACTTCTGCTTCACCCCCCAGGACCATCCATTGATGGTCCTGGTCAGCGATCACTGTGATTGGTCCCTGTGGACCAATCACAGTGACCTGGGGTGAAAGTTCAGATCCCCCGCACTGCCCGCCCCTGGAAGTCGGGCAGAACGGGGGACGATGGCTGCAGGGGCTCGCGGGGACCTGCGGCATAGGGGGGGGAACACAAGGGGACCGGCGGCCTTACCTGGAGCAGCGGCGGGACCGAGGAGCAGCGGCAGGACCGGCCACGTGGACGAGCAGCGACGGGACAGGCAGTTAAGTATGTGGTCCTCAGAAGCAGCAGTGAAGAACTTCGCTGCTGCTTCTAGGAGTCTGAAAACTACAACTCCCAGCATGCCTAGACAGCCTTTGGCTGTCTGGGCATGCTGGGAGTTGTAGTTTTGCAACATCTGGAGGGCCCCAGTTTGGAGACCATTGTATAATGGTCTCCAATCTGTGCTCTTCCAGCTGTTGCAAAACTACAACTCCCAGCATGCACTGACTGTCCAGGCATGCTGGGAGTTTTAGTTCAGCAACATCTGGCCCTTCAGATGTTGCCGAACTACAACTCCTAGCATGCCCTTCAGCTGTCTGGGCATGCTGGGAGTTGTAGTTTTGCAACAACTGGAGACACACTGGTTGGGAAACATTGTTTCTAACTCAGTGTTTCCTAACCTGTGTGCCTCCAGCTGTTGCAAAACTATAACTCCCAGCATGCACTAACAGACCATGCATGCTGGGAGTTGTGGTTTTGCAACAGCTGGTGCACCCCCCCTGTGAATGTACAGGGTACATTCACATGGGCGAGGCTTTTACAGTGGGTTTCTCGCATCTTGAGATGCAGCAAATTTTGCGCTGGGAAACTTTCTGTAATCCCCCGCCCATGTGACTGTACCCTAAAAACACTACACTACACTACACTAACACAAAATAAAATTAAATGTTAAAAACACTACATATACACATACCCCTACACAGCCCCCCTCCCCCAATAAGAACGTCCGGTACACCACTGTTTCCAAAGCAGAGCCTCCAGCTGTTGAATAACAACAACTCCCAGTATTGCCGGACAGCCGTTGACTGTCCACGCATGCTGGGAGTTTTGCAACAGCTGGAGGCACCCTGTTTGGGAATCACTGGCGTAGAATACCCCTATGTCCACCCCTATGCAAATCCCTAATTTAGGCCTCAAATGCACATGGCGCTCTCACTTTGGAGCCCTGTCGTATTTCAAGGCAACAGTTTAGGGCCACATATGGGGTATCGCCGTACTCGGGAGAAATTGCGTTACAAGGTTTGGGGGGCTTTTACTTCTTTAACCCTTCATGAAAAGGAAATGTTGGGGTCTACACCAGAATGTTAGTGTAAAAAATTTAAATTTTTTACACTAACATGCTGATGTTGCCCTATACTTTACATTTTCACAAGAGGTAAGAGGGATAAAAGCCCCCCAAAATTTGTAACGCAATTTCTCCTGATTACGGATATACCCCATATGTGAGCGCAAAGTGCTCCGGGGGCGCTCAACAAGGCCCAGAAGGGAGAGCGCACCATGTACATTTGAGGTGATTTGCACAGGGGTGGCTGATTGTTACAGCGGTTTTGACAAACGCAAAAAAAAAACCACGTGACCCCATTTCGGAAACGACACCCCTCACGGAATGTAATGAGGGGTGCAGTGAGAATTTACCCCCCCACAGGTGTCTGACGGATCTTTGGAACAGTGGTCCGTGAAAATGAAAACTTGTACAGCCCACTGCTCCAAAGATCTGTCAGACACCAGTGGGGGGGGGGGGCAAATGCTCACTGTACCCCTTGTTACATTCCTAAAGGGGTCTAGTTTCCAAAATAGTATGCCATGTGTTTTTTTTTTGCTGTTCTGGCACCATAGGGGCTTCCTAAATGCGGCATGCCCCCTGAGCAAAATTTGCTCTCAAAAAGCCAAATATGACTCCTTCTCTTCTGAGCATTGTAGTTCGCCCATAGTGCACTTCAGGTCAACTTATGGGGTACCTCCATACTCAGAAGAGAAGGGGTTACAAATATTGGGGGGTATTTCCTGCTATTAACCCTTGGAAAAATGTGAAATTTGGGGGGAAACACACATTTTAGTGAAAAAAAATAATTTTTTTTTTACATATGCAAAAGTCGTGAAACACCTGTGGGGTATTAAGGCTCACTGTACCCCTTGTTACGTTCCTCAAGGGGTCTAGTTTCCAAAATAGTATGCCATGTGTTTTTTTTTTTTGCTGTTCTGGCACCTTAGTGGCTTCCTAAATGCGACATGCTCCCCGAGAAAAATTGGCTCTCAAAAAGCCAAATATGACTCCTTCTCTTCTGAGCATTGTAGTTCGCCCATAGAGCACTTCAGGTCAACTTATGGGGTACCTCCATACTCAGAAGAGATGGGGTTACAAATTTTGGGGGGTATTTTCTGCTATTAACCCTTGCAAAAATGTGAAATTTGGGGGGAAACACACATTTTAGTGGAATTTTTTATTTTTTTTTACATATGCAAAAGTCGTGAAACACCTGTGGGGTAATTAGGCTCACTTTATTCCTTGTTACATTCCTCAAGGGGTCTAGTTTCCAAAATGGTATGGCATGTGTTTTTTTTTTTTTTTTTTGCTGTTCTGGCACCATAGGGGCTTCCTAAATGAGACATGCCCCCTGAGCAAAATTTGCTCTCAAAAAGCCAAATATGACTCCTTCTCTTCTGAGCATTGTAGTTCGCCCATAGTGCACTTCAGGTCAACTTATGGGGTACCTCCATACTCAGGAGAGAAGGGGTTACAAATATTGGGGGGTATTTCCTGCTATTAACCCTTGGAAAAATGTGAAATTTGGGGGGAAACACACATTTTAGTGAAAAAAAATTATTATTTTTTTACATATGCAAAAGTCGTGAAATACCTGTGGGGTATTAAGGCTCACTTTATTCCTTGTTATGTTCCTCAAGGGGTCTAGTTTCCAAAATGGTATGCCATGTGAGGGTTTTTTGCTGTTCTGGCACCATAGGGGCTTCCTAAATGCAACATGCCCCCCAAAAACCATTTCAGAAAAACGTACTCTCCAAAATCCCCTTATCGCTCTTTCCCTCCTGAGCCCTCTACTGCGCCCGCGGAACACTTTACATAGACATATGAGGTATGTGCTTACTCGAGAGAAATTGGGCTACAAATATAAGTATACATTTTCTCCTTTTACCCCTTGTAAAAATTCAAAAATTGGGTCTACAAGAACATGCGAGTGTAAAAAATGAAGATTGTGAATTTTCTCCTTCACTTTGCTTCTATTCCTGTGAAACACCTAAAGGGTTAAAATGATGACTGAATGTCATTTTGAATACTTTGGGGGGTGCAGTTTTTATAATGGGGTCTTTTGTGGGGTATTTTTAATATAAAGACCCTTCAAATCCACTGCAAACCTGAACTGGTCCCTGAAAAATAGTGAGTTTGAAAATTTTGTGAAAAATTTGAAAATTGCTGCTGAACTTTGAAGCCCTCTGGTGTCTTCCAAAAGTAAAAACTCGTCACTTTTATGATGCAAACATAAAGTAGACATATTTTTTATTTGTAATATACATTTTCCTTACAAGCAGAGAGCTTCAAAGTTAGAAAAATGCAAAATTTTCAAATTTTTCATCAAATTTTAGGATTTTTCACAAGGAAAGGATGCAAGTTACCACAAAAATTTACCACCATGTTAAAGTAGAATATGTCACGAAAAAACAGTCTCGGAATCAGAATGATAACTAAAAGCATTCCAGAGTTATTAATGTTTAAAGTGACAGTGGTCAGATGTGCAAAAAAACGCTCCGGTCCTTAAGGCCAAAATGGGCTTGGTCCTGAAGGGGTTAAAAGAGTACCTATAAAAGGTGTAGTAACTTTTAATCTCCAAATTTATTTTTAGCATTTTGATCAAGTGTGTAATTATGTGTCATTAAAAATTAGCAATAGTTTAAATGTAACCACTATAAATCATCCCCTTTATTTCAGTGAAAATTTTATATTTTGCTTTCTCCCCATCCCTCGGTCTGTCTCTGATATGAGATGCTAAAAGGAGGCCGGCTTTGTGGACTGCCTTTGTGCATGCTCCCAAGAGCTTCTTTCTCCTGGCAATGTCCTGACAGGATAAAGTGTACAGGTCCATAGCACCACCCCCCTAACATCTCCCCACATTCACTCCCCAAGTTCATAGCACTGCGCTCCAATTGTATGCCTGCAGGGAGTATGTGAAAAAAGAGAGAACATAGATGGCGCCCTGATTGTGCTGTTACCTTTTTACAATTGCATGTATGTTGCAAAAAATAAGAGAAAATGCTTACCTTTTAGAGTTGTGCGATGTTCAGGCACAGCTCTGAGATGCTCTTTGCGTGCCAGGAGACGCTGTTCATCTGTACCGCTGGCAGCGGTCAGATATGCTGGCTGGAGGCAGGTTGCTGGTGTCCCTGGCAAGGGATGAAACCCAAAATCTGCCTTATTCTTTAACAAGTTTTGCAGATGTGCTGTAATAACGTTTTATTTTCCAATGTACAAGGTAAACATGGATAATATCAGTTATACAGTTTTTTTGATGCACAGGACAATGCGTTTCCAGAGGGGATTCCTCTCTTTGTCAGGTCCATTATATTGCTGTATGGTGTGTGTATTTATACAGTGGAGGGGCTTCAAATTTTCAAAGATGGCGGGTAACTGAGGTCACTGGGGGCTGGTCTATGATGTCAGTTCTTGTGACCTTGGGGAGAGATTTGCTGGAAGCTTAAATAGGGTTTACCTATAACATAGAGGAATTTTCCCCATAGAAATCAATAGGCCCGTTTGGGTCTATGGCAAGTTGCGTTGAGCTTTACTTTAATGGCTTTACTGGGAATGGTAGAGAGCTGGACGGGAGACGGGAGGTGCGCAGTGATTGAAACAAGGTGCGAGTGTAATCTTTAATTTTAGTTGCTTGAAACGGCCAGCGAGGGCCAGTAGCATACTGGAGATTGGCTGCTGAGTTGAGGATACTTTTGTGAATGGCTTTTGTATGTGGTGGGGGTGTTTAAGGTTGTGGGGGGAAGGTAGGGGAGCTGGTGCCTCTACATGTTAATGGAATGGTGTTACCAAAGACATATGGCTGAGAACCACTATCATATGTTCGGCATATAACCCCACCACCAAAAACAAGAGACCATACAAAAGAAGTATGTATAAAGATAAGCAAATTTTATTAGGATATCACAAAGACCTATAAACATTTGAAGTATCTGTAGTACCCATTCCTTACATGTCTTTTAACAGACAGAAGAAACGGAGATGAGGGTGCTACAGTGTAAAAATGTCAGGATACAAATTCTTAATATAAAGGGTGGTGATCACAAAATATGGACCACTTCACCAGAAGGACATTCACTACAGGAAATAACTCAAATAGTATCATGACATGTGTAGGTGTCGTAGTGCAATTGTGCAATAATAGTGCAAACATATAACTGGATACAGTAATAATGTAAACTGATAGCTAGATATCACAGTGGTATAAGCAAATAGCTAGATATGGAAAAAATGATGTCACTGCTATAAGGTGCAAGACAGCAAATGGCAGAGTAAATATATCACATTATAAGCAATAATACCAAGCTTGACCCAGGCACCTGACAGGCACTGTTCACCTCCTACCCCAAATGCGTTTTGGCTATACTGGCTTCCTCAGGGGGCATGTCTTAGGGGTAAATAGAGGCAGTATATATGGCAGCAGACAGCGAATCAAGTACGGCGAATGGGGAGAATAATAACCTGCAGCTTTGACCTTCCTGTTGTTGGCGCGAGGTGTGGTGGCTTAATTTGATGCACGCCTGTGTTTATGACATGCTCCCGGTGGTCGGGTGCGCTCCAATGAGTGCAGCCGAATGTCGGCACTCTCAACAGGAAGTGGAGGTCATGTGACCAGATGTGGAGGTCCGGATCGCTCTTTTCCTGCTGCAGCCGATGGTAATCGGCGGCGTTAGACACCGCTAGTCGCAGCTTACCGTATGGGGTATATAAACGGGTGTCACGGCAACACCAGCGCAAGCGCATGCACACTGATGGACAGACCTAAAAACAATACAATAGACACACATAAGCCCCAGAGTGAACTGGAAAGTGAAGATGAGCAAGCATAGTAAAGGGTGAGAAAAACATATGACAAAAAACAGTGACCACTTACCATCACCAAGGTTCAAAAAAGTGTATGTACATAGCTGGGGAAGAAAAAAATATTAATAAATATAAAGTAGGAAGTATAAAGTGGGAATGATGCTAGTGAGTACAATGACAATTAGAAATGTGAAAATGAAAAAATAAATGTGACAATGATATAAATGGTGTTGAAGGTGCAATAGTAATTGATGGACAGCATCAATCATGTGATTCCAGGTATGAGATGATGAAAAGAGGTAAATAAGGTACCCGAAGGAATTGTATGTGTAAAATGTGTATCTAAAAAATATATATCAGAAAAAAATCTAAAAAAAAGTGTGATTGTGTATGTGAACATAAAAAATAATGAAGATGAAATATCAAAAATAAGTGAAATACTTTATATAGAAATGAAATATGATGAATAAGTGAGTGAAATATAGACAAAGTGTGTGAGTGAATGAATGAAGGAATATACATAAGGAAAAATCAGAGCATCTCAATAAAAATACATACGGAAGTGTTGTTATATAATAAATATCAATATATTTATATTTTGCATAACAAAGGGAATATCAGAGGAAGCCTACAGGAAGGTAAGTACCCATCAGGTGCATGGTCGCACATCCCTAAATATTACACTCAAGGAATGCAACAAATCTAATTCCTGAATCCACATCACCGAGCGGTATAGTCAACAACAGGAAGAGTCACAACTTGCCACCTATATAATAGAAAAAGGAAAAAATAAATATAAACGAAAATAGACAGACTGTTAAAACCAGAAACTAAAACTGCTAAAAAAAAGAGAGGGTCCCTGGAGTCACAAAGGATAAATGAGCCCAACACTAAGACACAGGACCTAAACTATTCCACTAGAAAATGGAAAGAAGAATACGGAATTTAGATAAATGGAGCACAGCTAATTTGTTCATTTAATCCGTTACGGTATAAGGTTTGTAGTCTGTGGATCCAGTAGCTTTCTAGTTGTGCTAGATGGATTTTCTAAGTGCCCTTTTCCCCACAAATACATGATCTATTCCCCTTACCATGAAACCCTCTGGATTGCAGTTATGATGTTGTTTAAAATGCCTGGGAAAGGTGGTAAGATTTGCGAGGTCTTGTTCATCCTCGGCTGCGATAATTCCGAGAATATGCTCTCTCACACGTCGTTTTAAATCTCTGGTGGTCATCCCGATGTATATTAATCCACAAGGGCATGTGCCATGATAAATCATGCCTGTGGAGTCACAAGAAATGGTGTGTGTAATTAAGAAAGATTTGCTGCCATCAGCATTCTGAAACGAATTTTCATTGCAAATGTTAGAACATGCCTCGCACTTTCCACAGGGTCGGCCCCTTCTTGGTTTTTTAACATTAAAAATAGTCTGTTGTGGGGGTGATTGGTAATGTTGTGTAAGTTGGGGGATCTTCTATACATAATGGCAGGATTATCTAGAAGGTACAATTTAATTGTGGAATGTTAATGGAATGGTGAAACGGTGCATGGAGGTCACATTGCATTATCACATTGGAAGTTAAGATAGAAAGAGGAATGATGAAATAAAATGCATCAGAGCTGCATTGTTATGTGATCACATTATGAGTTCTGTGACATCATTTAACCCATGAGGTTGGAGCGTTCCCAGATGGTAGATTCAGTACATCTCTCGTTTTTTTAGTGCTGAAAATCTTTCGCTTCTGTCTGCTGGAATGTAGTCAATTGAACTTATGGTGATGGGGTTTATTGCGTCGGGTTGTTTTTCTGAGCAATGTTTGGAGAGACTGTGAAGGGGCAAATTTGCGTTTGATGTTGTTTCTGTGTTGACTGAGACGGAGGTGTAGTTCTTGGGTTGTTCTACCAATGTACTGTTGGTTGCAGATGCATGTGATTAGGTAGATAACATAGCTGGATTTACAGTTGAGGGGGAATTTGTTGAACATTAATTTGTTGATATGTTTGAGAATGTTTTCGGTTTGTGATTCATGGTGGTGCAGCATTGGCATCTCTTTGTTTCACATCTGTATGATCCTTTTGTTTTTTAATTTTTGGTGGTGTTGTGACTGGTTGTGTGGTGTCTTAGCCTGCTGGGGGCCAGTATGTTTTTATTGTGGGTGTTCGCCTGAATGTGATGCCCGATTTGTTCGGAAGTGCGTTTTTTTTTAGTATTGAATCAGATTGGAGTATGTACCAATGTTTCTGGAGGATGGATCGGATTTAGTTGTGGGAGGAATTATAGGTTGTGATGAAGTTGAGTTTTGAGTTGTTTTTTTTTTTTTCTTTTGGTTTGAAGCGGTCTTCTTGTGTTAGTGATTTGGCTTTGCTGTAAGCTTCGTTTAAGATGTTTATGGGGTAGCCTTTGGCTAAAAAACGATTTTGGAGAGTTTTGGCTTGGGCGCGAAAAGTACTGTCGGACGTGCAATTTTTCTGCATGCGTTTATATTGCTTTATATTGGTTTTCCATATATTGGTTTTCCATTTTTTGTAATGTCCGCTGTTAAATGACAAGTAACTGTTTGAATAAACTTTTTTGAAACGGGTAGCGGTAATCATGTTGTTGTTTTCATGGTAAATTTGCAGGCCCAGAAAGTTGATTTTCTTGTCGGATTTGTTGGAAGTAAGTGTGATACCTCAGTCGTTGTTTATGGTGGTGATGAGTTCTTCGATTAAATGTGATGGTCCGTTCCATAGCAGGAACAAATCATCTATGTAACGCGATATAGTAAGACATGTTGTTGGAATAACAGTTGGGAAGTGATGAATGTTTTTACGAAAATCCCCATTACCAGATTTTTGTACGTCGTATGTGAAATAATTGTGGTTAAGAATTATCTCCAAGCAGTGCAGTAGAAATTGTCGCTGTTTTTGTGGAATGGTGAGACCTTCTTCCAGGAGGTCGTGCTTTGTTTGAGTATAAACGTTGTGACATCCATGGTTACAAATGTAAGGTTTTCTTGCCATTGTATGGGACGGAGTAATTGGATTAGATCATCTGAACTTTTTAGATCGCTGGGGAGGGATTGAACGTAATCTTGTAAAATGAGGTGGGGGGGTAATAAAAGGGTATGGAGGGGTTGTCTATATATAGGAATTTCTTTTCATTTTTTGTTTATGATGTTCTCTGCGAATGCGTGGTCCAGAAGTCTTTTTATGATTTCTTGTAGTTTGGGGTAGGGTTTATGATTGACTTTCTTGTAGCAGTCTTCTTCTTAAAGGATTTTTAGAGCTTCAGTATGGTAGTCGTCGTAGTTTTGTAGGTCGAGTCCTCCACCTTTGCCTGCCGGTCTTATGACTAAGTCTTTATTCTCTTTTAAGTTTTTAGCGCTTATTTTTCATTTTTTGTCCGTGATCCATTTCCGTGGTTTCTGGTGGTTGTGGGTATTTGTTTGAGGTCTTAGGCTACAAGGTCGTGGAATGATTTGATAAGGTGACCTTGGCTGTGGGTGGGATAGAATGTTGATTTATTCTTTTTTGGGGGGTTTTGCCTTCCAGTTGATCGATTTCCTGGGGTACTGGGTTGGCAGATGTTACCTGGATGGGTAATAGGAAGTGCCTTTGAAGTGTAAGCTTTCTGGTGAAATGGTGCAAATCTAGAAATAACGCAAAGTCATCTGGCTTATTTGTAGGGCAGAATGATGGTCCTTTTCTTAGAAGCAAGATCTTGTATGGATTCAATGCATAGGAAGAAAGGTTTACCAGTGTTTCTGAGTCTGTTTTCTCATTGTTGGGTATTATAGATTTAGTTCTTTTTTTCTTTCTCTCTTCTTTTTGTTTTGCTCCACTTTTTCCTCTTCTGTTGTTTTTTCCTTCTTTTCATTTGTGTGATTGGTAGAAATTGTTCTATATTCTTCTTGGTGGTTGGCTTCTGGCTTACTTGTAGCTGGTGATTTATGGAAGTGCTTTTTAAGTGCTTTGGTTTGCATTATGTTGTTGATTTTTGCTTATCTGGAAGTGAGTGTTGAGGATGGATAGCTGTACTCTGACGGTTGGTTGGTCTGGTTTTTGCGGGTGTGTTGAGGTTTCCGAGGCCGCTGAAGGCGGTTTGGGTTGGGGTAACACTGTAGTTGGTGGTGGTATTGGAAGGTGGGTGTTGGTGTGTGGTTTTAGTTGGGGATTTCCTGGGGGAGCGGGTTTTGATGTATGTACGGGTTTTGTAGGCATGTGTTATGTTGTTGGGAGAAGGGGGTTAATTGGGTTTGTTGTTGTGGGGTTGGTGGTGGTGTTTGACTGTGGCTCTTTTATTTGTTTATTTTTCTTCCATGTTCTATATGTTCCGTCAGTCCGATCTTTTCTGTCATGTTTGAGTTTTGAGGCTTTTTTTTGCTATGGTTTCATTTTGGATTTTTGTTATTCTAGCGGTCAGATTTCTATTTAATTTGTGGTAGTCTGGATGTGTGGTGAAATCATTTAATTCTGTAATAGTCAGATGTATTTCGTTATTTAAATGGTCACGTAACGCCGTTCTTTTTTTTGCTAATGTGTTCGATCATTAAGTTATAACAATCAGACAATAGCTTGTCCCATTCCCCTGTGTATGTTTCATCATTTTTGAAAGTTGATTCATTAGTGAGCCGCAAATCTCTGGGCGCTAGGTTCTCAGTTAGGTAGATATTGAGAAAGTCAATGTCTTGACTGTGACTAAGTTGATCTTGTAGTAAACTTTCCAGTTTGTGGAATAGGTTGATCATGGTGGTAGTGTCAAGAGTGAACATTGGTGTTGCATCAGTATCTGTATTTTCTGTTTTATCACCACCACCAACTACAGTGTTACCCCAACCCAAAGCGCCTTCGGTGGCTTTGGAAACCTCAACACACCAGCCCGCAAAAGCCGCAATCCAACTCAGATCAACCAATCTACACAGTACAACTATCCATCCTCAACACTCGCTCCCAGACCAGCAAAAATCAACACCATAATGCAAACCATAGAAGTTCTTAAAAAACACATCCATAAATCACCAGCTACAAATCCCAACTCACCATCGCCAAAACCATCACTAACACTGTCACAACTATCCATTTATGATGATACCCAAAACTATGAAAATCTACATACATCAGAACCTCTCATCACAATAACCCCATTAAGTCCAGTAGTCTATGTTTAATAAGCCCCATGTCCCCATCACCATTGACAATACCAAAACAGAAATCTGAATTTTGTACCATTTCTAAAACCCTGCAACTTAACCTCAGCCCTCTCAGCCCATCCACCCTCATCTGAGTCTTTTTTAGGGGTAAGCCAGAAGCCAACCACCAAGAAGAAAATAGAACAATTCTTTCTACCAATCATACAAATGAAAAGAAAAAATACAGACGAGGAAAAAGAGGAGGAAAACAAAAAGGAGAGGGAAAGAAAAACAGAACTAAATCCATAATTACCACCAATGAGAAAACAGACTCAGAAACACTGGTAATAATTTTCAACCTATCTTCCTATGCATTGAATCCATACCAGATGACTTCACGTTATTTCTAGATTTACACCATTTCACCAGCAAGCTTACACTCCAAAGGCACTTCTTATTGCCCAGCCAGTTAAGATCTGCCAAATCAGTACCCCAGGAAATCAATCAACTGGAAGGCAAAAAAAAAACAAATAAAGAATAAATCAACATTCTATCTTATCCACAGCCAAGGTCACCTTATCAAATCATTCCACGACCTTGTAGTCCAAGACCTCAAACAAATACCAAGAACCACCAGAAACCACGGAAATGGATCACTGACAAAAAAAGGAAAAAAAAAAAAAAAAGCGCTCAAAAACCTAAAAGAGAATAAAGAATTAGTCATAAGACCGGCAGACAACGGTGGAGAACTTGTCCTACAAAACTACGATGACTACCTTACTGAAGATCTAAAAATCCTTCAAGATGAAGACTGAGATGAGAAAAAAATCACAACCCCTACCCCAAACTACAAGAAATCATAAGACTTCTGGACCACACATTCGTCGAGAACATTATAAACAAAAATAAAAAGAAATTCCTATATATATGACATAACCTTTTCTTAGCACCCTGCAGACTTCAATGATCCAGCACCGAATCTTCACAGGTGACAGCCCACCTATCATGGAAAGTCAGAGCCCCTGGGCGACACCACTTGTCATGGTCAAGAAGAAAGACCGAACCATCCGCTTCTGTGTCGACTATAGGAAACTGAACAATGTCACACATAAGGACGCCTACCCGTTGCCAAGGATCAAGGAGTCACTCACGGCCCTCGGGTCGGCTTCTTCTCCACCCTGGACTTAATCAGTGCGTACTGGCAGGGCCGGATCATCATTGGTGTTCATGGAAAGCCTGCTCCGGGCCCCGTGCCAACAGGGGGCCCCCCATCACATTCGGGACATCCCTGTCCCGAAAAATCTTTTATGGGCACAAGGATGTCCCGACGGTTACCTCTCTGCGGCGGCCCCCGCATTAACTTTAAAAACGCAGGGGCTGCCGGGAGGTGTTCGTGAACCAGAATGTTGTGACTGCCCTGATGGACTGTAAACCCAGGTTCGGAAAAGGTTAAAGAAGATCTGTATACCTGGAAGACTCTTCAAGATGAAAGCCGAGTCATGGGGTATCTGTTGGACTACTTTCTGGCAAAAAAGGTACCAACTTGTCTACGCCGGGCCCAGTGTGAATAATAGCTGGAACGTCTGAGTTGACAGAGGATATTGTGCAACATGAACTGTTGTGCCAAAATTCTTTTAGATCCGGTCTCTGGGGATCGACTTCATCTGATTCTGGTTCCCTGAAGAGACACTGTGATGGTCCTTAACGTGTACGGTGATCTGTAACGTCACCAAGAATGTGCGCAAGGACGCAAGAGCACCCCTCCATTCCTTCCAGAGGGAAAGGCCTAACCAGTTGGTTGCGTTAGACCATGTCAAGTTGTCTCCTACCCGGTCCAGGTACACTTATGCTCTCACTACTCTAAATGGGTTGTCGTCCGTTAAAGACCTCACAGCCAAGGCAGAGGCCCAGAGGTTTTACTCCAAGTGGGTGCAAACCCTTGGGTGTCCGGAGTCTGTCCTAAAGGACCATAGAACGGCCTTCGAGACCCAACTCTTCCAAGAGCTGTGTTGATTCCATGCCTGCAAAAAACTCCGGACTACTGCTTACCACCCCCCAGGGGAACGGGCTCTGTGAGCGTATCAATCAAGTCTTTATCCACATGTTGCGAGCAGCCTCTGTGTCGAGACAAGAAGAGTGGCCCCGACTGCTGCCCAAACTATTGGAGATCCATAATAACACAGTCCACTGTTCTACAGGGTTTACCCCTTTCTACTTTATGATGGGGCGACAGCTAGGTACAAGGAGTAAGTCACAGTGTATTGTGTAAAGTTGTGCCACACATAGTCTAATATAGTAAGTCTAAATAACTAATTTAGTCTAGTCATATGTCATGTCGTGCTCAGCTTCAGGGGCAGACCGACCCCCAATGTAATATCCACAGAAAAGCAGAAGCAGCACTCCAAAATCACATCAAATCGTGGTTTATTCACTCATCTGTGAAAGCGACGTTTCGGCTTATCAATAAAGCCTTTCTCAAGCATAAATCAACAGTGCAAAATGGTGTATATATATCCACCCCCCAATTGCACATGCAAAAAGGAGGGGGCGTGTACTCAGAAAACAATCACAATAATAACAAACAGATCAGAGACCACAATCGGTCATATATATCAATACAAAAAGTGAAGGGTAGTGAACCCATATACAGTATCAAGTCCACAAACGTGCAATCATGTGCAGTATACTTGAATTGTGTACGTAATATCTTATAATTAGTGTCTGGTCCGGCATCAAGGGCGGCGCTCACCTGTTGACGTGAACATCTTCAGCCAATGGAAACTCCGCTGTTGTTCTCGTGGGTCTCGCTTGTAAACAAAACTTGTGCGCATGTATCTGATTATCACATCCGCTTCCAGCCGGAAGTTGTAGGTGATCACATGTTCGTATAGAGACGTAGTGAAAAAAGCCCCTGGCGCATGCGTGTAAGTCCGGCTTAAGTATATCCCCTCCATCTTTGAAATGGGCATATGCTATAGATATGCCAATAATCACCATCATCTCTCTTGGCATATGTATAAGCAAGGTAAGAATGTTGCACTAGATGACCATCCTATCAAATCGGACTTAGCAGATCAGAGTCACTATATATAATAAGAATATATACTATATTGATAATATTAATAAGGATTCTGTGTGGTATGCTCACTAGCAGGTCCCATATTTGTGAGTCTATATTAAGTACATTGTCCTGACAGTTTGGATGCTATAACATATGTCTATTATGGCAGGCGCCTTGTAAGCATATGGGGGTCACCTATGCCCTAATGTCAACATCCCTATCCAGGGGTTATGTGACACTATTGGGCCTCTTGTGGTGTTCTCCAATTGTGACTATTCATACTGTCAATCAAGGACGTACATCACCCCCTAGGGACAAGAAACTTGCTCCCACACACAATCAAATTATAAATAATGAATACTGCCTTCAAATTAACCAAAACAAGATCTAGGTTATTCAGTGCAACATATGATACCTAAAATATAAAACATAAAGACAGGGACACGGGGCCAACAGATAAGAAAGAGACCTTTCAATAAGTATCCTCAAGTATGTCCATAGCTTGATATGTGTTCACTACGTCAACGGTGAGTCGCCATCTTGTGTTCGGACAGAATAATTAAAATCTAAAAGTAATAGAAATAATATCCATTAACCAAACAAATATATAAAAAGTATTATAAAAATATATACATAGAAAAGAAAAAATACCCTACTACGGGATTGCTAACATCCACCAAATGGGTGTACCACATAGGGTGACCTTGACCTGAATACACCTCAAAGCGTCAACTAGTTGAATACACGGACTGGAAAATCCATGTTTAATCCACCTGGGTACAGTGAACCTAGTTTGTGTATCCACATGACCTCTTTTTGTTTAAGAAGTTTAATTCTATTGCCCCCTCGTCTGGGCATCGGAACCTGTTCCAAAATGGAAAACCTTAACTGATTGATGGTACGCTTAGTTTCAATAAAATGTCTAGGAATCGTGAATTCAGTTTTCTGTGTTCTAATGGAAGATTTGTGGTTGTTCAATCTTGTTTTACATTCCGTGCTGGTCTCTCCCACATAAAGTAATTTACAGGGGCATGTGATGACATATATGACATGGTCTCACCTACATGTGACATGTTGTTTAATTTAAAATTTTTGGAGTGTTTGAGGATGGACAACAAATTCACCTTTATTCATGAGGCTACAGTTATCACAGCCCAGGCAGGGGTAACATCCTGGCCTGAGCTGTGAAGCCAAGTCAATTTTCCTAGGGGAAATGTCAGATTTGACCAGTCTATCCCTTAGATTGGTCAACCTTCTATATGAAAGAAGGGGAGGATTAGTGAGTTCCGATATGCTTGAGTAAGTATGTGACAGTACCGACCAGTGTTTATGAATGATTTGAGCAATGTCGCCACTAATTGTATTATAGGTGGAGATGAATGGAATTCTCTTCAAACTATTATCACGATATGTAGTTTGTAGTAATTGTGACTTATCAATCACCAAAGCCCTGTTATATTGTTCCTTAACCAGTTGTTTGGGATAGCCCCTCGAGATGAATTTTTCGCTCATCTCCAAGAGTCTCCTCTCCAAATGTATCGGGTCATCAACAATTCTCCTAACCCTAAGGAACTGACTATAGGGTAAAGATCGTACCATCCTCTTAGGGTGAAGGCTATCATAATGTAACAAACTATTCCTATCGGTATCCTTAACATATAAATCAGTTTTCAATTGATGGTCCACAACATATACCCAGGTGTCCAAAAATTGGACCCCAGTTTTGGAGTGGACCATAGTGAATTTAATGTCCTGATCAATCTCATTGAGAAAATTCAGAAAGTCAAATAATTGTCCCTCATCTCCACACCAGATGGCGAAGATGTCATCAATATATCTCCACCACTTCAGCACAAGGCCGAAGTGGTGGGACATATAGACCGACAACTCCTCCAGCTCGGCCATCACCATATTGGCGTATGTCAGGGCCATATTAGACCCCATGGCCGTACCTTTCAATTGGACATAGTACTGATTGTCACACAGAAAATAATTACAGGTTAGTATAATTTCCACTAAACCTATTAGAAACTCCTTACATTCGTTAGAATAGGTAGAATCCTCCAAAGTTCTACTGACACACGCCAATCCTCTTTCATGATTGATGCTAGTGTATAGACTAGTTACATCAAACGAAACCAAAAAAGCATCCTCGGGTATACTTAGTTCCGCAATCTTATTTAAAAAAGCAGCCGTATCCTATAGATATGATCTAGCCCTGGTGGCATAGGGTCTTAATACCTTATCAATAAATATTGCCGCCGGGCTGAGAATAGAATCTCGGCCCGACACAATCGGACGACCTGGTGGGCGTATCGGATCCTTATGGATCTTAGGAAGCATATAAATAACGGGAGTCACCGGGTGAGCAGGCAAAAGAAATTTATGCAATTCGCCATCAATCACATCCATCGCCAGGGCATGATCCACAAGTGTTTTCAATCTCTTATCAATGCCCATTTTAGGGTCAATGGTCACACATCTATATACTGAGGAATCATTCAATTGTCTATATAGCTCTTCCAAGTAAAGACTCCGGTCCATAATGACGACCGCGCCTCCCTTATGGGCAGGCTTGATAACCAGGTCGTAATTATGGACCTCAAGTGCCTCTCTCTCTATTTTAGATAGATTAGATCTGCCCCAATGACTATACCCTTTTGTCTATTTTTAAGGCTCTCAATGTCCCTATTAACCAAGTCTGCAAAAGTATCAATGGCTTGGGGGGAGAGTTGGGGCAAAAAATCACTTTTATTAAACAACCCCCAGGATTTCAGTGTCAATTCACTGTCAGCCTGGGGTTGTGACCCACTAGTATGTGTAGAAAACCACAATTTAAGTTTAACATTCCTATACAATGCTGCTAAATCGGCATACAATTGTACCCAATCTACCCCTGCTGTAGGGCAAAACGAAAGTCCTCTGTTTAACACAGCGGATGTGATGATCAGATACATGCGCACAAGTTTTGTTTACAAGCGAGACCCACGAGAAGAACAGCGGAGTTTCCATTGGCTGAAGATGTTCACGTCAACAGGTGAGCGCCGCCCTTGATGCCGGACCAGACACTAATTAGAAGATATTATGTACACAATTCAAGTATACTGCACATGATTGCACGTTTGTGGACTTGATACTGTATATGGGTTCACTACCCTTCACTTTTTGTATTGATATATAACACGATTTGATGTGACTTTAAAGTGCCGCTTCTGCTTTTTTGTGGATATATATATATATATATATATATGTGTCTAACATTTTTACCTGACCACATGTACAGGGTACTGTATTGGCCAGAGGGTTCCCCTGAGGTATAAGTTAAACATGAATAGTGACAGAATACAGTATGTACAGGTAACTTTGTTGTACAGTATAAAATTACCTATTGAGTTCTAGGGAGAAGGAGCTAGTGTTGATGGGACCCAGCAGCTAAGGTATTGGGTGGAGAGCCTTTGGCAGCCCAATCCGCAACCTATGTGTTTAAGTATCTAGATTGTGTTATTAATGCAGTTACAAGGTTCGTCAACCCCACATGTTTACTACCCTAAAAATACAAGAGCATATATGGACACTTGTCGTAAGATGCTACATGGACTAATTTCTGCTTTGTTTTCCTCAATCAGACCTGTGAAGGACATTATACCAATATGCCCCAGGAACTGTTGTCACTAGGCCCCAGTGGCCATTGTCAGTCGTTCGCCCTCCAGGAATGGGCGCAGACGACGGCTGTGTTTAAGAGGGGGAGTTTGTGGTGGCCCAGTACAGGAGTTGTACCCCTGTACCCTTGCTGCCCTGTTAGGCAGCCTCCCTGTAGTGTCGCCTGGGCCCCCCTTGCATCTGCCCCGTGTACATACGTTTATGTAGTATCCTGTGTAATGTGTAAGCAAAGTATTGTCACTTTAATACTGTTAACATGTGAACTGTCATGTGATTGTTACCCAGGAGTTATCAGTGACCAGGTGACTTAAGGGTGACCAATGGGACCCCCCCAGAGCCTCCCCCGTATAAGCTCTGGGTGGAGCCTCTGCTCTCTCCCTTGCTTCCTGCTGAGGTCCAGTCAATCGTGCCTAAGTGTGTGTCTAGAGCTTTAGGAGGCCTCAAGTCAAGCCTGCAGCCACAAGCTACAAATCTGCAAGTAAGCCACAGTAACAGTCTTGTCAGTCAAGTCAAAGTGGCCTGCACTAAATTGTCAACATCTACTACAAGTCCCAGCAAGCCGTTCACCCCTTAACCCCTTAAGGACACATGACGTTCTCATACGTCTCCATTTCCGAGTCCTTAAGGACACATGACGTATGAGAACGTCATGTGTTTTACCGGCCCCCCGCAACCATCTGGAGCGGAGCCGGTGCACGAAGCCTGCTGAAATCCTTCAGCAGGCATCGGGACATATTTCGCCCAGGGGGGTCATGATGACCCCCCATGTCGGCGATGGCCGCAGATCGCTGGACAATTCAGTCCAGTGATCTGCAGCGGATTCCGGGTCAATCGGGTCTCCAGTGACCCGGAATTATTGGCTGATCGGGGCCGTCAGAGACGGCCCCGAACAGCCAGAGCCAGCAGGGGTGAGGTGGCACTGGTGCCACCTCACGATCGCCCTGATTCGTCGGCCGGATTACCGGCCGACCAATCAGGGCGCCTGCTGCGGGTGTCACTCCCGCAACCCGCTCCGCCCCTCTTCCGGAGGACGTGAGCGGGTGCGGGACGTGCACCCCGGGTGCTGGGGACCCCGATCCCCGGCGTCCCTGTTGGGATCGGGCCCAAGGAGCAGCGGCGGCGGCGACGAGGGACTGACCTGATGCGGCTGGATCGTTGGAGGTGAGTGACAGCCTCCTGCTGTTGCTTAGCAACAGCTCCCAGCATGCAAAAAGGGCATGCTGGGAGCTGTAGTTATGCAACAGCAGGAGGCAGACCACCACAACTCCCAGCATTCCCTTATGGGCATGCTGGGACTTGTAGTTTTGCAACAGCTAGAGGCACATTCTTTCTATGGAAAAGTGTACCTTCAGCTGTTGTATAACTACAACTCCCAGCTTGCACAATCAGCTAAAGTGCATGCTGGGAGTTGTAGTGGTGCATCTGGTGGTTGCATAACTACAACTCCCAGCATGCCCGTTGGCTGTCTGACTGCTGAGAGTTGGAGTTTTGCAACAGCTGAAGGCACACTGAGTTAAGTAGCAAACCAGTGTGTGTCCAGCTGTTGCATAACTACAATCCCCAGCATCCCCAGCCAAAGTAGTATGCCTCCAGCTGTTGCATAACTACAAGACCCAGCATGCCCTTCCACTGTCCGTACATGCTGGGGGTTGTAGCTTTTGCAACAGCTGAAGGCACACTGGTTGCAAAACACTGAGTTTATTACCAAACTCTGTGTTTCACAACCAGTGTGCCTCCAGCTGTTGCAAAACTACAACTCCCAGCATGCACTGATAGACCGTACATGCTGGGAGTTGTAGTTTTGCAACAGCTGGATGCCCCCCCCCCCCCCCCCCAATGTGAACGTACAGGGTACACTCACATGGGCTGAGGATTACAGTAAGTATCCGGCTGCAAGTTTGAGCTGCGGCAAATTTTCTGCCGCAGCTCAAACTGCCAGCGAGAAACTACTGTGAACCCCCGCCCGTGCGACTGTACCCTAAAAACACTACACTAACACAAAATAAAAAGTAAAAAACACTACATATACACATACCCCTATACAACCCCCCTCCCCTCCCCAATAAAAATTAAAAACGTCTGGTACGCCACTGGAGGCACCCTGTTTGGGAATCACTGGCGTAGCATACCCCTATGTCCACCCCTATGCAAGTCCCTAATTTAGGCCTCAAATGCGCATGGCGCTCTCACTTTGGAGCCCTGTCGTATTTCAAGGCAACAGTTAAGGGTCACATATGGGGTATCGCCGTACTCGGGAGAAATTGTGTTACAAATTTTGGGGGGTATTTTCTGCGATTACCCTTTTTAGGTAAAAAATATATATATTTTTTTACATATGCAAAAGTCGTGAATTACCTGTGGGGTATTAAGGTTCACTTTACCCCTTGTTACGTTCCCTGAGGGGTCTAGTTTCCAAAATGGTATGCCATGTGTTTTTTTTTTTTTTTGCTGTCCTGGCACCATAGGGGCTTCCTAAAGGTGACATGCCCCCCCCAAAACCATTTGTCGCTCCTTCCCTTCTGAGCCCTCTACTGCGCCCGCTGAACAATTAACATAGACATATGAGGTATGTGCTTACTCGAGAGAAATTGGGTTTCAAATGCAAGTAAAAATTTTCTCCTTTTTACCCCTTGCAAAAAATTCAAAAATTGGGTCTACAAGAACATGCGAGTGTAAAAAGTGTGCGAGTGTGAATTTTCTCCTTCACTTTGCTGCTATTCCTGTGAAACACCTAAAGGGTTAATACACTTACTGAATGTCATTTTGAATACTTTGGGGGTGTAGTTTTTATAATGGGGTCTTTTATGGGGTATTTCTAATATGAAGACCCTTCAAATCCACTTCAAAGCTGAACTGGTCCCTGAAAAATAGGGAGTTTGAAAATTTTGTGAAAAATGTCGAAATTGCTGCTGAACTTTGAAGCCGTCTGGTGTCTTCCAAAAGTAAAAACTCATACATTTTATGATGCAAACATAAAGTAGACATATTGTATATGTGAACCCAAAAAATATATATTTTGAATATCCATTTTCCTTACAAGCAGAGAGCTTCAAAGTTAGAAAAATGCAAAATTTTCATTTTTTTTCCATCATATTTGGCGATTTTTCACCAAGAAAGGATGCAAGTTACCATAAAATTTTACCACTAAGTTAAAGTAGAATATGTCACAAAAAAACAATCTCGGAATCAGAATGATAACTAAAAGCATTCCAGAGTTATTAATGTTTAAAGTGACAGTGGTCAGATTTGCCAAAAACGCTCTGGTCCTTAAGGTGTAAAATGGCCTGGTCCTTAAGGGGTTAAAGGGGTACATCGGTGAAAACCTTTTTTCTTTTAAATCAACTGGTGGCAGAAAGTTAAACATATTTGTAAATTACTTCTATTAAAAAATCTTAATCCTTCCTGTACTTAGTAGCTGCTGAATACTACAGAGGAAATTCTTTTCTTTTTGGAATGCTCTCTGATGACATCACGACCACAGTTCTCTCTGCTGACGTTATAATAATAATAATAACACTTTATTTATTGTTTTCCTTGGTGGGATTTGAACCCCCCAGCACTGAGCCACCATGCTGCCCTTTGCATACATCTGCTATGCATGGTTGCTAAAATGGACAGAGATGTCAGCAGAGAGCACTGTGCTCGTGATGTCATCAGTGTTCCAAAAAGAAAGGAATTACCTCTGTAGCATTCAGCAGCTAATAAGTACTGGAAGGTTTAAGATTTTTTTAATATTAGCAATTTACAAATATGTTTAACTTTCTGCCACCAGTTGATTTAAAAGAAAAAAAGGTTTTCACCGGAGTACCCCTTTAAGGACCCAGCCCATTTAAACCTTAAGGACCCGGCCATTTTTTGAACATCTGACCACTGTCACTTTAAACATTAATAACTCTGGCATGCTTTTACTTTTCATTCTGATTCTGAGAGTGTTTTTTCATGACATATTCTACTTTGTTAGTGGTGAAATTTTGTCGATACTTGCATCATTTCTTGGTGAAAAATTCCAAAATTTGATGAAAAAATTGAAAATTTTGCTTTTTTTTTTTTTTTTCTTAATTTGAAGCTCTCTGCTTATAAGGAAAATGGATATTCCAAATGATATATTGATTCACATATGCAATTTGCCTACTTTATGTTTTCATCATAAAGTTGACATATTTTTCCTTTGGAAGACATCAGAGGGCTTCAAAATTCAGCAGCAATTTTCCAATTTTTTACAATACTTTTAAAATCGAAATTTCTCAGGAACAATTCAGTTTTGAAGTGGATTGGAAGAGCCTTCGTATTAGAAATTCCCCACAAATGACCCCATTATAAAGACTGCACCCTCAAAGTATCCAAAATGACATTCAGTTAGTGTGTTAACCCTTTAGGTGTTTCACAGGAAAAGTGAAGGAGAAAATTCAAAATCTTCATTTTTTTAACTCTCATGTTCTTGTAGACCCAGTTTTGGAATTTTTACAAGTGGTAATAGGAGAAAAAGCCCCCCAAAATGTATCACCTATTTTCTCTCCAGTAAGGAGATACCTCATGTGTATGTCAAGTGTCCGGAGGGCGCAGTAGAGGGCTCAGATGGGAAGGAGCAACAATGGGATTTTGGAGAGTGAATTTTGCTGAAATGGATTTTGGGGGCATGTCACATTTAGGAAGCCCCTGTGGTGCCAGAATAGAAAAACATACCCACATGGCATACCATTTTGGAAACTACACCCCTTAAGGAACGTTCAATGAGCCTTAACACCTCAAAGGTGTGTGACGACTTTTTGTTAAAGTTGGATGTGTTAATGAAAAAAAAAATTTTTTCACTAAAATGCAGTTTTTTCCCCCTAAATTTTACATTTTTACAAGGGGTAATAGGAGAAAATGCCCCCCAAAATTTATAACCCCATTTCTTCTGAGTATGGAAATACCCCATGTGTGGACGTCTAGTACTCTGCTGGCGCACTACAATGCTCAGAAGAGAAGGAGCACCATTGAGGTTTGGAAAGATAATTTGTTTGGAATGGAAGTCAGGGGCCATGTGCTTTTACAAAGCCCCCCCGTGGTGCCAAAACAGTTGACCCCCAAACATGTGACCCCATTTTGGAAACTACACCCCTCACAGAATTTAATAAGGGGTGCAGTGAGTATTTACACCCCACTGGCGTTTGACAGATAAAATTGACAGACAAATAAAAATTTTCATTTTCACGGACCACTTTTCCAAAACTGTCAGACACCTGTGGGGCGTAAATGCTCACTGTACCCCTTATTACATTACATGAGGGGTGTAGTTTCCAAAATGGGGTCACATGTGGGGGGGGATTAATTGTTCTGGCACTATGGGGGCTTTGTAAACGCACGTGGCCTTCAATTCCGGACAAATTTTCTCTTCAAAATCCCAATGGCGCTCTTTCTCTTCTGAGCACTGTAGTTCGACCGCAGAGCACTTTACATACACATATGGGGTATGTTCTTACGCAGAAGAAATTGGGTTACAAATTTTGGGGGGCTTTTTTCCTATTTTCCCTAAATTTAGGGTAACACCAGCATTTCAGTGAAAAAAAAATAATTTTCTCATTTTCCCATCCAACTTTATTGAAAATTCGGCAAACACCTGTGGGGTGTTAATGCTCACTATACCCCTTGTTACATTCTGTGAGGGGTGTAGTTTCCAAAATGGGGCACATGTAGGTATTTTTTTTTTTGCGTTTGTCAGACCCGCTGTGCAATCAGCCACCCCTGTGCAAATCACCAATTTAGGCCTCAAATGTACATGGTGAGCTCTCTCTCCTGAGCCTTGTTGTGCATCCGCAGAGCATTTTACGCCCACATATGGGGTATTTCCATACTCAGTAGAAATTGCATTACAAATTTTGGGGGTCTTTTTTTCCTTTTACCCCTTTAAAAAAAAAGTATGGGGCAACACCAGCATGTTAGTGTAAAATGTTTTATTTTTTACACTAACAGGCTGGCGTAGCCCCCAACTTTTCCTTTTCATAAGGGGTAAAAGGAGAAAAAGCCCCGCAAAATTTGTAATGCAATTTCTCCAGAGTGAGGAAATACCCCATATGTGGCCCTAAACGGTTTACTTGAAATACGATAGGGCTCCGAAGTGAGAGAGCGCTATACGCATTTGAGGACTACATTAGGGATTGCATAGGGGTGGACATAGGGGTATTCTACGCCAGTGATTCCCAAACAGGGTGCCACCAGCTGTTGCTAAACTCCCAGCATGCCTGGACAGTCAGTGGCTCTGCTGCGGCGAAAACTTGAAGCAGGAAACTCACTGTAAACCTGCCAATGTTCACATTGGGGGGGGGGGGTGGGCAAACCTCCAGCTGTTTCAAAACTACAACTCCCAGCATTACTGACAGACCGTGCATGCTGGGAGTTGTACTTTTGCGACAGCTGGAGGCACACTGGTTGGAAAACCTTCAGTTAGGTTCTGTTCCCTAACTCAGTATTTTCCAACCAGTGTGCCTCCAGTTGTTGCAAAACTACATCTTCCAGCATGTGCTGATCGCCGAAGGGCATGCTGGGAGATGTAGTTATGCAACAGCTGGAGGGCTACAGTTTAGAGACCACTGCACAGTGATCTACAAACTGTGGCCCTCCAGATGTTGCAAAACTACAAATCCTAGCATGCCCAGACAGCAAACAGCTGTCTGAGCATGCTGGGAGTTGTAGTTTTGCAACATCTGGAGGGCTACAGTTTGGAGACCACTGTATAGTGGTCTCAGACTGTAGCCCTCCAGATGTTGCTAGGCAACTCACAGGCTTCCGTACGATCCAGCGAGCCATCCGCACGACATCGCCACCCGCCGATCACCGTCGCCCGCTGCCTCCGGATGGGTAAGTGGATCTTCTGCCGTCGGTCCTCTTCGGTTTCCCCGTACTGCCCGGCCTATTGTGGGTGGGCAGAACGGGGAAACCGAAAGTTAACCCCCGTTAAGCGACATAAGCAAAACTAAAGCAAAAAATAAATGCCTTCAGAACTTGCTTACCAAAGCAAACAATGATAAATGTCCCCCCATAGTGACTATATAATACCACCAAACTGATTTGGAATAAGAACCATTATACACACACAAATATCATTAATAACACCACTATGCAAGAGACTACTCATTCTGCCACACCTTAACTTCCATTACACCACATAGTGACTGAAAAATACCATACTGAAACTAAATAACCACTGTACACAGGCTAACCTCCTCCCATACAGTGACTATATAGTGGTGAACCTGGCTCTAAGTGGTGACCCCGGCTCTACTTCTGCATTCTTCGCTCAGGGTTCCAACACCATAAGGAGCTCGGGATCATCTCCTGCAGGCTTCATGTGATTACATGATGTCATCGCACGTGGCCACACGTAGAAACCTGCGCTGCTGTTCTGCAGTACAGAAGCAGGAAGTCAGGTTTGCAGCTGCACTCCCTCGTCCAGTACAATTCTGAGTGGTAATGTGATCATTGTATATATTGCTTCTCATTTTATATCGTAAGGAGAGCGCATATGCATGCCATAAATGTATGGTGTTGTCAATACTAACTTAGCGCACAGCGCCGTACATTTACTGCATGGTGATAGGGCTGGGATGTCTGCAGTCAATTCTGACTAGCAAATTACGGCTTTTTGGATGTCTGGTGACCGGATGGCCCAGAAAATAAGGGTGATTGATGCTGTCCAAAACTGCACCAATCACCTTTATGCAGCAGGAGTGATGTGGCACTGGTGCCACCTCACGAGCACCCTGATTTATTGGCTGACCAATCAGGGCTCCTGCTGGGTGGTCTCACTGATGGCACCCGCTCTGCTCCTAGTCCACGGGGAGAGAAAGAGTGCTTGTCAGTGAGCAGCTACTTCGGGGCAGCTGATGAATGGTGGAGGCGGTGGGATCACTTTAGCGCCAGAAGCAGCAGGAGTGGAGAGATGTGTGCCTCCTGTGGTTGCATAAATACATCTCCCAGCATGCACAGCCTAAGGGCATGCTGGGAGTTGTAGTCATTGAACAGTTGGAGGCACACAACTACAAGTCCGTGCATGCTGGGGGTTGTAGTTATGCAACAGCTAATGGCACTTTTTTCCTCTAACTATTCCATAACTACAGCTCCCGGCATAAACCGACAGCCAAAGTGGATGCTGGGAGTTATAGTTGTGTGCCTCCAGCTGTGCTGTTGCATAACTACAACTCCCAGCATGCCCTTCAGGTGTCTGCGCAAGCTGGGAGTTTTAATTATGCAACAACTAGAGGCACACTTTATGAAAAAAAAATACATAAAAAAACAGGGCATGCTCATAACTAGAGCATGCCCTGTGTGTACATATACACACACCCTTACACAGTTACTCTCCCCCCCCCCCCCCCCCCCCCCCATTAAAATTAATAACTGCTCGTACGGCAGTGTTTCCTAAATGCAGCCTCCAAATGTTGAAATACAACAACTCCCAGCATGGCCAAACATCCATTGATTGTCCAGGCATGCTGGGAATTGTAGTTTTGCAACAGCTGGAGGCACTCTGTTTGGGAAACACTGCCGTAGGGTATTTTTGGTGGATGAGGCAAAAGCCATGCTTGCATCTGAGTCCGCCCCTATGCAGATCCCCAATTGAGGCCTCAAATGCGCATGGAGCGCTCTCACTCTCGAGCCCTGTCGTATTTCAAGGCAACAGTTTAGTGCCACATGAGGGGTATTTGCATACTCAGGAAAAATTGTGTTACAAATTTGGGGGGATTTTGCTTCTTTAACCCCTTTGGGTAAAACTGGGGGCTACACCAGCATGTAAGTGTAAAAAAACAGTATAATTTTTTTTACACAAACATGCTGGTGTTGCCCTTTACTTTTCATTTTCACAAAAGGGGTGCAGTTAGCACCCCACAGATGTCTGAGATTTTTATAACAGTGGTCCGTGAAAATAAAAAGTTTTATTTTTCATATTCACAACCCACTGTTCCAAAAATCAGTCAAATGCCAGTGGGGTGTAATACCCACTGCACCCCTTGTTACATTCCTTTGGGGGTGTAGTTTCCAAAATCAACAACATCCATTCCAGCCAAATGCACTCTGCATAAGCCCAACGGTGCACCCTCACTTCTAAGCCCTGCCGTGTGCCCGCAGAGCACTTTATGTCCACATATGGGGTATTTCCATGACTACGTCAATTTATTATTTTTTATTCAATTACAGTAACATGTTACGGTTATTTTGAGGCAAATAGTGAATACATTCTTTATATTATATTATTTGTAAGCATCACCTACAATACAGCAGTTACTGATAATATATCTGCATAGTAATAGGGATTATGATGCACAATGCAGATGAACTGTAGCCATTTGTTATAGTTAGCTTTGTTTTATTTTTCTTACCCAGGTTTAGCCCATCCCACCCTTCACCAGGGAATTAACCCATCAATACCACCAGGAGTATCAACACAATTTCCATCTGCTTACAATTTTGTGAGAGAACCCCGCAGCGGCCAAATTGTGGTTATTCCAGCTGAACATATATCACATTTTGGTAAGTATAAAAAGTCTTGTTACCAGATGATACTGATACTGTTCTTAGTGTGTAATGTTTTGCTTCTAATTGGCAATAGGGCTACTTGTAACAGAAATATGGGCTTCAGACCTTAATGGGGAACTCCAGTGGAAACAAGTGGAAAACAAATGTTTTCAAATCAACTGGTGCCAGAAAGTTAAAAAGATTTGTAAATTACTTCTGTTTAAATATCGTAACTCTTCCAGTACTAATCAGCTGCTGTATACTACAGAGAAAATTGTGAAGTTCTTTCCAGTCTGACAACAGTGCTCTCTGCTGACACCTCTGTCCATGTCAGGAACTGTCCAGATTAGAAGCATATCCCCATAGAAAACCTCTATTGCTCTTGTCCGTTCCTGACACGGACAGAGATGTCAGCAGAGAGCACTGCTAGACTGGAAAGAATTCCACAAATTTCTCTGTAGTATATCTGTAGTCTACAGCAGCTGATAAGTACTGGGCGGGATGAGATATTTAAATAGAAGTCATTTACAAATCTGTTTAACTTTCTGGCACCAGTTGATTTGAAAACATTTTTTTTTCCCACCGGAGTTCCCCTTTAAATGAGCAAGATGTATATGTGTCTTATTTCTTTTTCCAAGCTATAAAGGTGACACATCTCGACATTTAGTAGCCAAGTGCTATGGTTTTTGGTTGTTTAAATAATCCCTGGTATTTCAAAAACTTTACTCCATTTGAAAGTATATATGATCTGTAACATATTTTTTAGTCCCTTCGTTTGCCAAAAATTACTCTTTAGCCCAGAAGTACAGCCATTGGGTGTTTCCCTTTCCTGAAATCTGCTGTCCACTACCTGTTAGAGGAAATCAGGTGCACAGGAAGTAGGGACAGGGCTTAGCATGTACTATGTGCAGGATAAGAGGAGGGGCGTGGTGTGGGGGTTGAGCAACCCAGGGCTGTGTTCATGCAAGCTGAGGCTTTCTCCATCCTCCAAAGGATCTTCATTGTCCATGAATGGTAGTTCAAAGCTTCCTACACAGCAGCAGTTCAATCCTTAGTCTAACTCCTTTCTTGCTATGCTGCTTTTGTTTTTCATTTCTGGTAACGTAGCACCATGCAAAGCCAGTGCATCAGTAACCCCTTCTCCCTCCACATGCTATCTATAGTACTGTACTGTTTAAATCATCTCCCAGCAAATTGCAGCCCATTCAGTCCAGTGCACTAGCATTAGCATTATGTTATGGCTAAGCAAAAAGGAGTTAGTGGTGTGCTGTGGCTGGCCAGAGAAGTAGGTAAAATATTGTTTTCTGAGACATGCTAAAATTTAATTCATTATTTTAAATGGGTATTCCGGCCATAGACATCGTTTCCGGGACTGAAGCCGCGATGCCACGTCCCCTTGTGACATCACACCACACCCCCTCCATCCATGTCTATTCCACCCCACCTATTTCTATGGCTGGAATACCCCTTTAATGAAAATAACTTTATAAAACATCATCCACATAGGTTTATGAGTGATCGGACCTATCAGACTATTCTGTTCAGCTTCTATAAGGTCGTCAGTTATAGGTTGGACACGGGTTAATCTGTGGATGTTGTGTATATGGCCTTTTCTAAGGCATGTGCTGCTCTGCCATATAAAAGGATGGTACCTAAAATAAGGGAGGAAGAACTAGGGGAAATGTATGTAAGTGGGTTAGCAGGTTGCTCAGTGAGAGTAAACAGAGGGTGATTATCAATGGAATATAATCTTGATGAGGTGATGGTTAATAGGGGTGTACCACTGGGGCCAGTACTTGGTCCATTTCTTTTTAATATGTTTATTAATGACCTTGTATAGGGATTACAGAGTACACCAAACTACTGATTACAGAGTGGAAATTCAATATTTGCAGACTGTACTAAGAACTGTAAGGTAATCAACACAGAGGATAACCTATTCTTACAGAGGGATATACACATGGTAAATTTATACACTTGGGCTGCAAAAATAAAAATGTATATTTATGGGCTACATAATGAATTACTTGGTAAAACTGCTACCGAAATGGACTTGGAGCAATTTACAAACATTAAGCTCAATTCTAGTGACCAGTGTTAGGCAGTGGCTGCGAAGGCTAATAAAATCGTGTGATGCATTGAAGGGGTATTCCGGAGAACTAAATCCATAGTCTTTTCTTTCCCTCCGATCCATATATGTAATAAGAACAGTTTCCCCACTTTTGGTTGTCACTTACATGCTGGAAGAGAGGGAAAGACGTCTTTCAGCTATCCACCTTGTCTCTGTCCAAGTTCCTCTCTAAAAAGCAGCCCATCCTGAGAGACAGAGACAATGTGGTTTCTGTCTTGCACTGATTATTTATGATCCCTTTAGTCAGGGCCGGCGCCACCTATAGGCAAGATAGGCACCCGCCTAGAGCGCCCTCTTGCTGGGGGTGCTGCTTGTCCCTGCAAGAAAGTGGTGTACTGCCTGCATACAGCAGCACTACTTCACTGAGGGACACCACCCCCTCCATCTGCCTGGACTGGTAGAAGAGCGCTCCTCACCCAGGTGGCAAAGTCCTGCTTCCCCTATACACGAGCACAGTGTATGTGCACACCGTACTATTTAGTCACAAGTCCTCATTCTATGAAGCTGGCTTAGGATAAAAAGTCATTTAAGCCTCCCAGATTTACTGTCTCCAATTTAAAGGTCCAGAACGCTTCTCTTTGCAGCAATATTTTGTCCCAATCTCCCCCTCTTTTTGGGGGCGGCACTACTTCTATAACTTGTGCTTTGAGATTTAGGACATCACTTTCGTGATGTTTGGCAAAGTGCCCCCTTAACACACAGTGCGTGTGTTATATCACCTATGTGTTCCTGTAGGCGTTTTCTAAACGATCTAAAAGTTTTTCCCATGTAGTTGCGGGGACACGAGCAGGTAAGCAGATAAATTACTCCCCTTGTCTCACAGTTAGCAAAATGGTACATCTCATATTGTTTTCTAGTTGTAGCGCTCACAAAAATCCTTCCTTTTTGAACATACTGACACATGGTGCATTTGCTGCAGGGGAACGTCCTCTTTGGTTTCTCTGTGAGCCATCTTTCCCTTATTTGTGGCTCAAAGATACTTCTAATCAGTTTATCTGATAGGTTTTTCCCACGGCTGTATGTAACTCAGGGTTCCTCAGGTATAAATTGTGACAGTGCAGTGTCCATTTTTTTTTTTTTTTTTTTTAAATATCCCAATACTTATGGATTTTTTTTTTACCTTTGCTGATTTTTCATCATATGTGCCTATTATTCTTGACACATTTTCTGTTTGCTTTTTTTATGGGGAACTAAAAGCTGCGATCTCTTTGACCCAAAGGCTCTATGGTAGGCCCTTTTTAATATCTTGTTTGGATATCCCCTGTTTCTTAGTCTTGTGCGTATTTCAACTGCTTTTAATTAGAATTTTCTCATGTGCAAGAAGTGTTGCACTGCCTCCAGCCCATTTTCATGGGGGATGGAGGAGTACAACGCCTCTACATCCAGCGATGCCAGCATACCTCCCCTCCTCAAGCCCGAGGTCCTCTAACCTTTTGAGGACATCCGTGGTGTCACTGACGTGTGAGGGTAGGGAGTATACAAACGGCCTTAGTATCTGATCTACATATCTGATCTACATATTCGCCTTTATGAGTTTTGGGGGCCGAGTAAAGTGAAGGGGCCCTGTCCTTCCGTTCTCTCACTATTTTCTCGGGACAAGGTTTCAAGATCCCTAAACAGACCCATCTAAAAAGAAAAGAAAAGAGCGCTCCAGTGTGAAAGTATAGAGCAATACTTAGTGAGGGCAATCTGATAAAAACCTACTCACAAAGCGTAGTTGTGCAAGCAGGTGGCACACCGCTCGAATGGCTTCATAAATGTAGATCCTGACTGGATGTGCAGTGGAGGATGGTTCCTTCGTGGACTGCTATTGGCTCCCTCTGCTTACATGAATGAGCACTAAGTAGCAGACAAAGAAAAACACTGGATAGTGCAGTGGGTGAAGAAGGAAAGCACTGTCCTGGATCCAAGGTGGGTGAAAATTTTTTTATTTATATTTCAAAAAATCTTGTAAAATTTAAACATGTAACACGTTTCAAGGGCAAGCTGCCCTCTTCATCAGACATGTATATACAAAAATGGACTGGTTTAAATACTTGGATACAGGAAATGACATCACTAAAACTGACACCCACAGGATCTTTTCCTAAAAAATAATTATATATACAACAGTACTGCTGCACATCAAAAAAAAAAAAAAGATAAATAAAATATATATATATATAATATTTTTTTTTTTTTTTTTTATAAAAATATATAGAAATGTTTAAAAACTACTTTATATAGTTTATGTGGTCTTTTCAATAATCTCGTTTAAACCAAGAGGCCAGAGGGAATTAAACCTAAAGATCCAGAAAGACTCACGATTAATTAAACGTTGATAGCGATCTCGATGTTCAGCAGGTATAGATTCCAAGATACAGAATTTAATAGAATTACATTCACCATTGTGTTCAGTAGCAACATGCTGTGATATGCTGTGCAATTGAAATTTCTTATTTATATTGTATCTGTGTTTATTCATATGGGCTTGTACAGATTGAATTGTACGGCCCACATATTGGAGTCCACATATACAGGTGATCAAATTGATCACATACGAAGAGGAACAATCAAAATAACCTTTTGGAATAAATTGTTCACCTGTGGAATGTGACTTGATAGTTTTTATTGTAGGGGATATAACCCAAGAACAGCTTAAACATCTAATTTTATTGCACGGAAATGTACCTTCAATTTTAGTTGGAGTACATTCATTTATGGTGATATTTTTTATGGTATTAGTTTTTCCAGCAATATTTTTCATGCGGCTTGGTGCTAGAGCATTGCGGAGGGTCCTCGCTTGTCTGAATGTAAGTCCCGTTTTTTGGGGAAGTATTATCTGTAGGATCGGGTCTGTATATACTACAGGCCAGTATTTATATAATATCTCTTGTATTTTCTGTGTTGCACAGTTATAAGTAGTAATTAAATTAAATTTTAAATCATTGCTTTTGACATTTTCTTTTTCCTTATACTTTATTAAATAAGTTTGCTGTGAGGAGCCGGATTTTAAAAATGGATTTTTTAGTAATTTTTTGGGGTATTTTTTCCTTCCGAAATCGTTTAAAAAGAATTTTCGACTGTTCCTGATAATCTTGTGTGGAACTGCAGTTTTTTCTAATCATGCGGTATTGCCCGTAAGGGATGTTTTGGAGCCACTTAGGGTAGTGGCAACTATTAAAACATAAAAAATAGGGATCGACCGATATCGATTTTTTAGGGCCGATACCGTTAATCTGTGGAGGTTAAGGCCGATAGCCGATAATTTATACCAATATTCCGGTATAAATTATCGGCTATTTCTCTCCCCCAACCCCCCCCCCCCCCCCCTGAAGCCGCTGCAGATCATTGATTTAAATCGGGCGCTTTAAATCAATGAACTGTAGCGGCTTTTGCAGTGCCAGAGACCGCCGCCACTTGCTTCTCTCCCCCTGCCTGTATAAAGCCCCCCTGACTTATAATACCCCGTGTCCTGTGCCCCTCATATATAATGCCCCATGTCCTGTGCACCTCACATATAATGCCCCCTGAGGGTGCAGAGCAGGGGGCATTATATGTGAGGGGCACAGGACATGGGACATTATATATGAGGGGCACATGTCAGGGGGCTCATGATGGGGGAATTGTATGTGAGTAACACAGGACATGGGGCATTATATGTGGGGGTCACAGGACATGGAGTATTATGTATGAGGGGCACATGATGGGGGGATTATATGTGGGGGCACATGACAGCCCACCCCTGTAATGTGCCCATATAATATCCCCCTGACTTATAATACCCCCTGTCCTGTGCCCCTCACATATATTGCCCCCTGTCCAGTGCCCCTCACATATAATGCCCCATGTCCTGCCCACTCAGGGGGCATTCATTATATGTGAGGGTACAGGACAGAGGGTATTATAAGTCAGGGGGGCATTATATGGGCACATGACGGGGGGAGGTCATGTGCCCCCACATATAATCCCCCATGTCCTGTGTTCCTCACATATAATACCCCCCTGATATGTGCCCCTCACTTATATTTGCCCCCCCCCCCCCCACACTTAAAATTTGCCCGTCCATCCATACAGCGCCCGAGCAGTGCTCACCTTTCTCACATGCTGCTAAGTTCTTGTACTGTGAGTGAGAGCTGCAGGGACGTGATCTCCGGGTGCCGGCGCGATGATGTGATGTCATCACGACAGCCTGCCGTGGATGGCGTCTCCACGGCTCTCACTCCCACTGCAAGAATGAACCAGCGTGAGAAAGATGAGGGAGTGGAGGAGCGGGACAACTGACAGCTCCTGCTCCACCATGCTGTCAGCTGTCAGGCAATTGCTCCGCACGGCAAAACAAGGCGTGCGCACGAATCGCGGGACTTCAGTCCCGGCCTGAAGTTCAGGGCCGGGACTGAAGTCCTGCAATTCGTGCGCATGCCTTGTTTTGCGCATTATCGGCAGGTTAGAAGACGATATCGATAATGGAAAAAAACGTGAATATCGGCCGATAATCTGTCGATCCCTACTAAAAAACTGTTAACATCCACGCTCTTAAAATGTGTCTGTGTTCCAATAGAGTGATCATTATTTTTAAAAATTTCCAGGTCTAAAAACACTTTTTTTCTCCAGAGAAATTCATGGTAAAATTTAAACCCCAATAATCATTATTTAAAAATTCAACAAATTGTATAGCTTTCCGAAGCTACCCCTCCATATAAAAAAACAGGTCGCCTATAAGACGCTTAAAATATAAAATATTCCTATGGTACCAGGATGACTGTGTGATAAATAAGGACTCGAAACGCCCCATATACAAATTTGCGTAACTTGGGGCGAAACGAGTCCCCAAGTCCCCCTGGTCTGTTTATATATTCTGTGGTCAAAGGAAAAAATTTTATGGTTTAAGATACATTTAATAGATTCTAATAAAAAAAATTGTTTGGATATCACTTATCAAAGGATCGTTATTTAAAAAATATTCTATTGCACTTATTCCCTTCTCTTCGATAATATTGGAATATTATCAAACGTTAAAAAGGCATATTGCTCATCTAGAGGTAATTCGTATAGTTCATGAATCAGCTGTGTAGAGTCTTTTAAAAATACAGGGAGATTTTGAACATATTCTTTTAGAAAAAGATCAACATAATGGGAAAGATGACTACTTATTGCCCCAATGCCTGATATTATAGGGTGCCCAGGTTTTTTTTTTTTTTTACATCCTTGTTGATCTTTGGCAAATAATAAAAAATTGGGAGTGAATAACTTTTAACTTCTAAAAACTTCCTTTCTCTATTATTTAAAATATTTTGTGTAACCGCAAATATTATTAGATCATTATAAGTTTAAAAAAATTCCACTGATGGATCATGTGAAAGTGCTTCATAATAGTTAGTATCAGATACAATTTGGAGGGCTTCACAAATATAATCAGACCTGTTTATATTGTTGGTAAAATCACTGTACCACCTCCCTTATCCTCTGGCCTAATAATTATTGTGTCGTTTTGTTTCAAACTCTTTAGACCTTCTCGTTCAGCCTGGGTAAGGTTATTATTTTTCTTTTAATAGTGAAAAAGAATTTTCATTTATACTTCTGAATTCTTGGCTAACCATTGCATAAAAGGTTTCAATAAAATTACCACGATGTCCTAGCGTATAAGATGAAGATTTAGGGTGAACGTCTACATGTTTTGTGTCTATAGTGTTCAGAATGGGGGGTGTGGTATGGTTTGGGGTAACCTTAGAATTTTGTATGTAAAAATATTTTGCTAATGTCAATTTTTTTGTGTAACCACACAATTTCCTCTGAAAGAACAACAGGATCAGGCAGGTGCTTGGATCTTGTTTGAAAAAGGATTTATTACAATGCACAATGCAAAGCGTTTCGTGGTGAACCGCTTCATCAGGCACATATTGGGAACAGCAGACATGCAAGGTATTACAGTCATTTAACCCTTACATAGACAGAACAACAAAATACATAGGAAAACAATAAAAAGAAAAGAATAAAATGCAATAAGAAGCACAGAGAATATTAAAATGCACACTACAGACATCAAAAAATATATATAAAATCTTCATTGTCCACACATATATGTTCTTATATTGTGAAGATGCCGAATATTATATATACTTGTCAAAAAAACGTCTGATGCTATTTCACATTTTCAATGGTTTCATTAAGACAACGTGCATCTAATGTAAAAATCCAATAAGATTCTCTGTTGATCAACTCCTGGAATCTATTATGAGTCTGCGGAGAGATTGTTTCTAGAATAACTTCTATCATGTTCTATCATAATACTATCATAATACTATCATGTTTTAATTAAAGATTGCGTGAAATGCTATGGAGCATGAAACGGTTTTTGACATAAGATCTATGCTTGTTCATGCATATTGAAAACCACAAGAACAAGATAATATTCTGTATCTTCACAATATAAGAATATATGTGTGTGGACAATGGAGATTTTATATATATATCAATGTCTGTAGTGTGCCTTTTAATATTCTCTTTCTCCTTGTGTTTCTTATTGCATTTTATTCTTTTCTTTTTATTGTTTTCCTATGTATTTTGTTGTTCTGTCTATGTAAGGGTTAAATGACTTTGTATAAATACCTTGCATGTCTGCTGTTCCCAATATACCCGATGAAGCTGTTCGCCACGAAACGTGTTGCATTGTGGGTAAGCGCCTGCCTGATTCTGTGCTTCTTTCGGAGGAAATTGTGTGGTTGCTGTACTTGTCCGAGGAGCGGCTGCTGGGTCAGAGAGTTTCCCTCTCCACATACCTTTATCATTGTTGTGCTTGGCTGAGTACAACCACTGCTGGTGAACAAACTGAACACTGTTCATCCCCATTTACACAATTACGGTATCACACTATGGAGCGCTTTCCTTTGTTTTAATTTTCTTGTGTAATCCTTTAAATCCAAAAGCAATTGGAAAGGGTCTGGCAGTGTAGAAGGGCAAAAAAGAAAGACCTTTGGAGAGTAACGAAATTTCATTTTCATGTAAAATATAATTGGATAAATTAAATAATTTAACAGTACTCGGTTTTTCTGTTAACTCGTTGTGTTGTGACTTTTTTTTCTTTCTCCCCTCTGCACCCTCATTTTCTATTTTTTCTATTCCCTATTAGGGGGGTTCTGATGAGGTTGGGGTTCTTGTTCAATTTCTGTGGAAAGAAATGTGTGATTTTCTGTGTCCTGGGGTTTAGGATCGGAGTTATGATCGTTGCAGTGTCTACAAGAACAGGGCGGGAGCCTAAAAAACTCACCGCTGCAATGGAATCCTCCAATGGAATCCTACTGTCATGGTGGTTTGAATCACCTCCAGGACCTGGGGATGTGACCATAAATGGGGTATCCCCTAGGTGAACTGTAATAATGTAAACATTTAAATTTTCGATATTAGATGCAGCAAAACTCTGTTTAATTGCACCCTCACATTCTGGTGCAATGCCGGAGGAATTGCAGGGTTTGGTAGTGGAAATGGATTTTTTTTTAATTAATGGATTAAGTTGATTGTGGCTAATAGGGGTAACAGATCATTTTTTCCATGATGAATTAGTAATGGTTCTGGTATTAGATGAATTAGTTTGTATGGTATTTTGTTGCCTCACATACCGTACTTTTTCCCGTAATTAGTAGAATACTGGGTAGTATTTGTTTTTATTCTATTCAATGTGACGTCACAGTATTGGTGTTCATATATTGACTAGACGTCCCTTGGGATGTATTGGTATGTGAATTGAATTTGGGCCACTTATGAATTTGGTTAGTGGCATAATCTTCCTTATCTCGATTAAATTTGACTACTTTTTTATTTAGAATTTCGGATTGCAATTTATTGAGACGGTGAACCAATGATCTATCTAACGGTTAAAACTCTACTGTCTTTTGATATGGTAATATTAACCCCTTAAGGACATGCGTCGGAAATGAACGGCACTGCTTAGCACATCTTAACGCACAGCGCCATACATTTACGGCGCAGTGTTCAAGGATCACCATGTCACCGGACATGGTGATCGGGCCGGCTGCTGTTACCCCCCCATGTCGTCAATTCAGACCGGCGATCTGCGGCGATTCCGGGTCATACGAGTCTCACACGGGTCTCCGGAGAATAAGGGGGATCAGGGGTGTCCAAGACCCATGAAGGGATAGGAGTTAGGTGGCAGGGGTGCCACCCCTCCGATCTCTGCTATTGGCGGGTCAGAAGCGAACAATCAATAGCAGATCGGGGCGGGGGGGGTTAAAGTTCAGTTCCCCCGTTCTGCCCACCCATGGCAATCTGGGCAGAATGGGGGAACTGTCCTGTGACCGGCGGAGGTCCTTTATTGGCGGCGGCGGGCAGCGATCCTCTCTACCCCTGGTGCGGCGTGCGGCATGCAGCGATCCTACGGAAGTGGGTGAGTTGCCTAGAAACATCTAGAGGGCTACAGTTTGGAGACCACTATACAGTGGTCTCTCAACTGTAACCCTCCAGATGTTGCAAAACTGCAAATCCCAGCATGCCCAGTATCTCAATAAAAATGAAAAACGTATCGTACGGTAGTGTTTCGAAACGAAGCCTCCAGCTGTTGCAAAGCAACAACTCCAAGTATTTTCGTACTGCCACTGACTGTCCAGGCATGCTGGGAGTTTAACAACAGCTGGAGGCACCCTGTTTGGGAAACACTGGCGTAGAATACTCCTATGTCCACCCCTATGCAATCCCTAATATAGTCCTCAAATGCACATGGCGCTCTCTCACTTCGGAGCCCTGTCATATTTCAAGGAAACAGTTTAGAGCCACATATGGGGTATTTCCTTACTCAGGAGAAATTGTGTTACAAATTTTAAGGAGCTTTTTCTTCTTTTTACCCCTCAGGAGTAAGAGCGCAATGTACATTTGAGGCCTAAATTGGTGGCCTAAATTGCACAGGGGTGGCTGATTTTACAGCGGTTCTTACACAAACGCAAAATAATAAATACCAACATGTGACCCCATTTTGGAAACTACAACACTCATGGTACGTAACAAGGGATATAGTGAGGCTTAACACCCCACAGGTGTTTGACGAATTTTTGTTAAAGTTGGATGGGAAAATGAAAAAAAAATATTTTTTTACTAAAATGCTGGTGTTACCCTAATTTTTTTTATTTTCACATGGTAAAAAAATAAAAAAAAAGCCCCCCCCAAATTATAATCCCATTTCTTCTGAGTAAGAACATACCGCTTATGTAGATGTAAAGTGCTCTGCAATGCTCAGAAGAGAAGGAGTGGCATTGGGCTTTTAGAGAGAAAATTTGTCCGGAACGTGTGTTTACAAAGCCCTAATAGTGCCAGAACAATGGACTCCCCCCACGTGACCCCATTTTGGAAACTACACCTCTCATATAATGTAATAAGGGGTACAGTGAGCATTTACGCCCACAGGTGTCTGACTGATTTTTGGAACAGTGGTCCGTGAAAATGAAAAATTTAAAATTTAATTTGCTCAGCCCACTGTTCCAAAGATCTGTCAAACACAAGTGGGGTGTAAATGCTCACTGCACCCTTATTAAATTCTGTGAGGAATGTAGTTTCCAAAATGGGGTCACATGTGGGGGGGGGGGGTCCACTGTTCTGGCACAATGGGGGGCATAGTAAACCCACATGTCCCCTGACTAATATTCCAACTAAATTCTCTATCCAAAAGCTAATGGCGCTCCTTCTCTTCTGAGCATTGTAGTGCGCCAGCAGAGCAATTGACATCCACACATGGACTATTTCCATACTCAGAAGAAATGGGGTTACAAGTTTCTCCTATTACCCCTTATAAAAATGTAAAATTTGGGGGAAAAAACAGCATTTTAGTGAAAACATTTTTTTTTCATTTACACATCTGACTTTAACGAAAAGTCTGCAAACACCTGTGGGGTGTTAAGGCTCTCTGTACCCCTTGTTACGTGCCTTGAGGGGTGTAGTTTCCAAAATAGTATGCCATGTGCGTCTTGTTTTTTGCTGTTCTGGCACCATAGGGGCTTCCTAAATGCGACATGCCCCCCAAAAACAATTTCAGAAAAACTCACTCTCCAAAATCCCACTGTTGCTCCTTCCCTTCTGAGCCCTCTTGTGCACCCACAGAGCACTTTACATCTACATATGAGGTATTTCCTTACTCGAGAGAAAGTGGGTTACAAATTTTAGGAAGATTTCTCTCCTTTTACCCTTTGTAAAAATTCAAAAAATTTGAAAATTACTGCTCAACTTTGAAGCCCTCGTATGTCTTCCAAAAGTAAAAACATGTGAACTTAATGATGAAAATATAAACTAGATATATTGTATTGTAGACATATGTGAATCAATATATAATTTATTTGGGATGTCAATTTTCCTTTTAAGCAGAGAGTTTCAAAGTAAAAAAAATGCTAAATTTTCAAATTTTTGTTAAAAACGTAGGCCCCGGGGGGCATTTTGTAAGTCAGGTATAGATAAAAAAAAAAAATCACATCAATGCTCTGTTGGATTTCTCCTTTACATAGATCTTCCAGGAGTAAAAAGTTGTCGGTTAACAGCTTTATATCCTTAAGGTTTACGTGCTCAGTAAAATTATTCACGGGTGCACAAGTATGCACAGTCACAGGTGCAGCTCAATCACAGAAATATGCAATACCAACCTTGGTTTGCATGATCATTGAAAAAGCCAATCAGAAATCAGCTAAAAAGAAATGAAAAGAGCGCTCCAATGCGAAAGTATATAGCGAAGTATATCTGATAAAATCCTACTCTTAAAGTGTAGTTGTGCAAGCAGGAGCCACAACGCTCGAAGGGCTTAATAAATGCAGATCCTGACGGGATGTGCTGTGGAGGATGGTTCTTTCATGGACTACTGCTGGCTCCCTCTGCTCACATGAATGAGCACTTAGTTGCAGACAAGGAAAAGCACTGGATAGTGCAGTGGGTGAGGAAGAAACAAAGCGCTGTCCTGGATCCATGGTGGGTAAAAAATTATTTATTTATATTTCTAAAAATCTTGTAAAAGGTAAACATGTAACGCGTTTCATGGGCGGGCTGCCCTCTTCAGACATGTATATACAAAATGGACTGGTTTAAATACTTGGATACAGGAAATGACATCACTAAAACTGACACCCACAGGCCTCTTGGTTTAAACGAGATTATTGAAAAGACCACAAACTATATAAAGTAGTTTATATACATTTATATATATATATATATATATATATATATATATATATATGTATTTATTTATTTTTGTTTGATTTGTAGCAGTACTGTTGTATATATACATATTCTTTAGGAAAAGATCCTGTGGGTGTCAGTTTTAGTGATGTCATTTCCTGTATTTAAACCATTTCCTGTATTTAAACCAGACCATTTTTGTATATACATGTCTGATGAAGAGGGCAGCCTACCATTGAAATGCGTTACATGTTTACCTTTTACAAGACGTTTAGAAATATAATTAATTTTTCACCCACCTTGGATCTAGGACAGCGCTTTGTTTCTTCCTCACTCACTGCACTATCCAGTGCTTTTCCTTGTCTGTAAACAGACCCATGTCTTCTATCTCCACCCCCCAAATCTTGACCTAGCCTCATGTCTTTGAGAATAAAGTACTTTCTCCATTTGAGCTTCCTGGCATAGAGGTTGAGCTCTTTCACCCAGGAAAAAGCATTGAATTTCACTGTGGGGACTAGAGATGAGCGAATTTACAGTAAATTCGATTAGTCACAAACTTCTCGGCTCGGCAGTTGATGTCTTATCCTGCATAAATTAGTTCAGCTTTCAGGTGCTCCGGTGGGCTGGAAAAGGTGGATACAGTCCTAGGAAAGAGTCTCCTAGGACTGTATCCACCTTTTCCAGCCCACGGAAGCACCTGAAAGCTGAACTCATTTATGCAGGATAAGCCATCAACTGCCGAGCCGAGAAGTTTGTGACGAATCGAATTTACTGTAAATTCGCTCATCTCTAGTTGGGACATACGATAATCCTTTTGCCAGGATACTCATTTCTCAAATGGAGAAAGTAGTTAGTCTCGAAGACATGAGGCTAGGTCAAGGATTGAGGGTGGAGATAGAAGACATGGGTCTGTTCACTAGATTAAATAAAAAAAGTAAGTCCCCCCCCCCCCCCCCCCCAGTTGGTGATTATTCTAACATCGACATATTTGTAGATTTGGTTACAAAAGAGTTAAAGTTGCTGGAACAAGAAACAGTGAAAAGACAGTGAAAGAAGAGCAGTGAAAGAAGAGCAGTGGATTATCTTGCAAAAGATCCCTCCCTGGTCATCAAACCATCCGATAAAGGGGGAAATATAGTTTTGATGACCAGGGAGGACTACAAAAAAAAGGTGTTTGGAGATACTAAACAATAGGGAATGTTATCAAAAAATGAAAAAAAAATCCCATTCCGTTTGTAAAAGAATTTATTAACATATTAGAGGAGGGAAGACTAAATAATTTGATCAGTAAATCTGAATATGAGTACATTAAACCAAACACACCCAAAATTCATAGAGGCTACCCTCCAGTGCATGGTAGGCCTATCGCTTCACTGATAGGGAACGTAACGAAGGGAGCCAGCCAATATGTAGATCAAATATTGAGGCCGTTTTTATACTCCCTACCCTCGTACGTCCGTGACACCACAGACGTCCTCAAAAGATTAGAGGACCTCAAGCTTGAGGAGGGAGGTATGCTGTTATCACTGGATGTAGAGGCATTGTACTCCTCCATCCCCAATGAGAAAGGGCTGGAGGCAGTGCAACACTTCTTGCACATGAGAGGTATACAGTACTACTCACATAACCAGTTTGTGCTCAAACTCCTGTCCTTTGTCCTGACTAAAAAATTTCAATTTGAGGGGGAATCCTTCCACCAAAGCTGAGGTACAGCGACGGGGAGCCCCTGCACCTCCAGTTATGCTGGTGGGGGGGGGGAACACCAAGTGGTTTTTAGCGATAGCATGGCGTCATGGACCAGCCACATGGTATGGTCCATAGACAATAGATTCATAGATGATATATAATCAAAGAGGTAAGCAGAATAACGCAGCTCTCACCATGTACTATTCATTCAACCGTCTTCTTTATTCGGTATATTAAAATGCACGGGCAGGTACAGCAGGAGAACGGAGACCAAGTGTGCGGGGGGATGTGAATGACGACGGACCGTTGCATGCTCTCAGCACTTCGTCAGGCACACTTGGTCTCCGCTCTCCTGCTGTACTTGCCCGTGCATTTTAATATACAGAATAAAGAAGACTGTTGAATGAATAGTACATGGTGTGTGCTGCGTTATTCTGCTTACCTCTTTGATTATATATTGAAAAACTGTATAAAAACGCATTGCACCACCATAACTCACACAAGAGGGCAGGTATTCAACACCACTCATATAGCTCCACTACTCCCTAGCCTGACACTGGTGCCGGTGTATCTCCATTACGATAGATTCATAGATGATGTGCTAATAGTGTGGACATCCACTACCACTGTGGAAGAATTTAATAACTGTTGATGCTGGGACTAAGGTTTACCAGTACCATTAGTTTGGAAAATTGGTATTTTTGGATCTAGAAATATGGATCTCAAGGGTCAGGAGTGAAAAACAAACGGCAACAAATTCTCTGCTTCAGTGAGAGAGCTGTCATCCACGCCCACTGAAGCAGTGAATACCCACAGGCCAATATCTACAAATACGTAGGAATTGCTCAACAATTAAGAAATTCCAATTAAATGCGGGTGAATTACGCACAAGACTAAGATACAGGGGATATCCAAACAAGATATTAAAAAGGGCCTACCATAGAGCCTTAGGGTCACAGAGATCGCAGCTATTAGTTTCCCAAAAAAAAAAAGAAAAAGAATGTGTCAAGAATAATAGGCACATATGATGAAAAATATAGTGGAAAAAACCTACGGGATGAACTAATTATAAGTAGCTTTGAGCCAGAAATAAGGGAAGGATGGCTCACAGAGAAGTCAGTATGTTCAAAAAGAAAGGATTTTTGTGAGCACTACAACTATAAAACAATCTGAAATGTACCATTTTGCTAATTGTGAGACAATGGGAGTAATTTATCTGCTTACCTGCTCGTTTCCCCACAACTATGTGGGAAAACTTTTAGATGATAGTTAGAAAACGCCTACAGGAACACATAGGTGATATAACACACGCAAGGGGCACACCAGTGGGCATACACTTTGCCAAAGATCATGAAAGTGATGTCCTAAGTCTCAAAGCACAAGTTATAGAAGTAGTGCTGCCCCCAAAAAGGGGGGGGGGGGGGAGATTGGGACAAAATATTTCTGCAAAGTGAAGCGTTCTGGACCTTTAAATTGCAGACGGTAAATCCGGAAGGCTCAAATGACTTTATATCCTATGCTGTCTTCATAGAATGAGGACTGACTTGTGACTAAAAAGTATAATTATGACAATGAACTGGTAATACAACATTGTAAAACAGTCTAATTTCCAGTATTTGTAATACTGATCAAATTCCTCTCCTAACAACTCAACAATAAACATGTCCAGACAACAACTAAACAACATACATTTCAAACTGACTTCTAAATAAAAAACAACAAAACGGTATCTGAAACAGACTTCAATCTATATATATATATATCTATATCTATATCTATATCTATATCTATATCTATATCTATATATATATATATATATATATATAATAGTAAAAAATGGAAGACGGCACTCCGGTATTGGTGTCCAAATTCAAGAAAGGTGGTTTATTGATTCCAATACTACAAACTGATGCAGGGGTGTGGAAATTTTATAAAAAAACTACTTGTCCACGGGACTAAAATGGAGTAAAATCTACTTGTCCCTCATGACGATCCACTTGTCCGGGCCAATTTTCGCTTTTACGCTCTAATTTTTTCCTCCTCGCCCTATAATAGCCATAACTACCTACTATAATGATACCTTTTAATTTTTCAATAACATATTCTCTGAACCAAAAAAAAATAATATATTATATATATATATATTAAGGGAAGTGAAATTGAAATAGTAAAAGATAATTTAGCAGATTTGGTGGTTTTCTTTTCTGCGCCATTTACCTTGTGGTTGAGGTAACATGTTAGTTTTATACTTTAGGCAGCCTGATTACAGCGATACCAGATTTGTATCGTTTACTTTATTCTGAATTTTTTCTAATTTTTTTAATTGTCATTTTTAACCCCTGTAGCTTAATTTTTTTCCGCATACCAGGCTGTATGAGGGCTCATTTTTTGCGCCATAATCTGTTTTTTGTATCGGTACCATTTTGGTATTGATCTGACTTTTTAACTTTATTTTTTCTGGGATATTATAAAAATTGCAAATCTGTGGTTTGGTATTTTTTTTACATTTACCGTACAGGATTCATAATGTTATATTTTAATAGGTTGTACAATTACGCACGAAGCGATACCAAATATGTTTATTTTTATTATGTTTACATGAATTTCCACTGTAGTATTCAGCAGCTAATAAGTACAGGAAGGATTAAGATTTTTTAATAGAAGTTATTTACAAATCTGTTTAACTTTCTGGCAGTGTATGGAGGGGGCGTGCCGGCTGCTGCTTCGTGCGGTGGTCAACACGCCCTCTCTAACCAGAGAGCCGGGGCCCCCGTACGGGAGATCGCGGGGGGCCCCAGCGGTCGGACCCCCCGCGATCTGAAACTCATCCCCTATCCTTAAGATAGGGGATACATTTTTCAATCCCGTAGTTCTCCTTTAATGCCGCGGTCTTCAAACTATGGCCCTCCAGATGTTGCAAAACTACAACTCCCAGCATGCCCGGACAGCAAACGGCTGTCCTGGCATGCTGGGAATTGTAGTTTTGTAACATCTGGAGGGCCACAGTTTGAAGACCACTGGGTTAATGTGGGTCTTCCAAACTTTTATTAAAACTTTCTTTTTTTTTTAAACACTTTATTAGACTTATATGAGGAATCATTAGATTCCTCATACAGATGAATAGAGTTCTATTGAACTCTATTAATCTGTGTGCTCTGTGATCCATTGATAGAGCCTGGTCCAGCCAGGATCTATCAATGACCGAGCGGGACAGCAGGGAACAGAGGTAAGTCCTCAGGCTACCTCTATAGTGGATCTCCCCCCGCGATCGCGCTGTGGGGGGGCGATCCACCCCACTAGCCCACCAGGGAGCATTCACATGTCCCTTTAGTCGCCGCTGTCAGCTTTGACAGTGGCAATCTAAAGGGTTAATAGCCAGCCGCAGCGATCGCCGCATGCTGGCTATTAGCGCCGGCCCCCGGCTACTGAGAACAGCCGGGGCTGCAGAGTATGGAGCGGGCACGAGTCCGGAGCCCGCTCCATACTCCCCTGTGAGCGCCGCATGCATCTCCCCGTGCAGACGTGCCTCCTCCCCTCAGCTCTCCGAAGCTACAGCTGGGGGAGTGAAGGCAGAGGACGCAGGTCTGCACGGGAAGCAAGAAGCCACGCCCCCTCCTCTCCCCCCGCACGTCTGCAGAGCAGGGGAGAGAAGACAAATACACAGCTTCTCATCTCCCCTGCTCTGCTTCAGAGGACACAGGTTTTTATAGCCGGGGGCTGCAGAGTATGGAGCGGGCAGGAGTCGGTAGCCCGCTCCATACAGACTGCAGATCGCCGCCGCACTTGTCAGGTCCGGCCCTGCTTGCCTGAAGCCGGGCTAAGGGCCGGACAAATTCACCTGCCCGGCGCCCAAAGCTGCTTGTCCCGGGCATCGGGCGATAGAAATTCCACATCCTTTGTATACGGCAGTGCAGTGGACCATAGAAGAGCGGCCGGCCGCATCTATAAATTATACAGGAGGATCGCAACGAGCGATCTGTCTATTAGTACAGGTACTACTACTCCCATCATGGAACAGTGTGTCCCATACTGGGAGTAGTAGTACTACCTAAAAATTGTAGGAAAAAAAGTGAAACACACACACACACTACATTTTTATTATTGTTGGCTACATTTTTACTGCCCTGCCCGCACACATAAATTGATCCCTGTTTAAAATTTATAAAAATTCCGTTATTAAAAAGATACATTTCGTAAAATAATTTTTTTTCAATCACTACTGTATCTTTTTTTATTAACATTTTTTTTTTGTTACCCTGCAAAATTTTTATAAGAAAGGTATCTCCATCACTTTTTTGGATCGCTAAAGTCCCAAAAAAAAAAGTGTTGAAACACTTTATTGTACAAAAAAAAAAAAAAAAAAGGTAAGAATCACTTCAAAAAGACGAGGCAGGCAAAGGAACAAACATCCAGAGAATTTACTCCACTTTCGGAAACTTTATACATGCTTTAACTCCTTAAGGACGCAGCCCATTTGGTCCTTAAGGACAATTAAATTTTTACGTTTTCGTTTTTTCCTCCTCGCCTTCAAAAAATCATAACTCTTTTATATTTTCATCCACAGAATAGTATAAGGGCTTGTTTTTTGCACAACCAGTTGTCCGTTGTAATGCCATCACTCACTGTACCATAAAATGTATGGCGCAACCAAAAAAATACTACTTGTGTGGGGAAATTAAAAAGAAAATAGCAATTTTGATAATTTTGGAAGGTTTTGTTATCACGCAGTACAGTTAACAGTAAAAACGACGTGTTCTTTATTCTTTGGGTCAATACGATTAAAATGATACCAATGATAACATACTTTTCTATTACTGTTGCGCTTAAAAAAAAAAAAATCGCAAACTTTTTAACCAAATTAGTACGTTTAAAATCCCTCTATTTTGAAGACCTATAACTTTTTCATTTTTCCGTATAAGCGGAGGTATGATGGCTCTTTTTTTGCGCCGTGATCTGTACTTTTTATTGATATCCAATTTGCTTATATAGAACTTTTAATCCATTTTTTATAAATTTTTTGGGAATAAAATGTTATAAAAAAGCATCTTTTTTGGACTTTTTTTTTTATTTTTACGTTCACACCGTTCACCTACGGTATCATTAACATTTTATTTTAATAGTTCAGATATTTTACGCTATCGGCGATACTAAATATGTATGTCAAATATTTTAACACTTTTTGGGGGTGAAATAGGGAAAATGGGACAATTTACGTTTTTATTGGAGGAGGTTTTTTTTCACATTTCTTTAACTTAATTTTTTTACTTTTATTTTTACACTTTAATAGTCCCCATAGGGGACTATTTATAGCAATCACTAGATTGCTAATACTGTTCTATACTATGTATAGGACACAGCACTGATCAGCATTATCGGTCATCTTCTGCTCTGGTCTGCGGGAAGGCAGATCAGAGCAGAAGACGCCGGGAAGGCAGCGGAGCCAGGTAAGGAGACCTCCGTCTGCTGTGGCTATCAGCAGCCGGGACCTGCCGGGCATCGCTCCGATGCTCGCGGTTATGCTTAGGACGAAAATGTACGTCCTGGTGCATTAAATACCACCTCACCAGGACGTAAATTTACATCCTGCGTCGTTAAGGGGTTAAAGTGTCGGGTTTCCTTCCCAGAAAATTCACATGATTTCGGAGTTATTTTCAGAAAAGACGAGTGATTTTCGATGAAATGTAGGGAACACGCCCCTTTTCCCGAAAACAACGCCCATTTTGTAGTTTTTTTTTTTTTTTTCACTCGGAGAGTTTCAGATTCTGTCGGGAATCCTGTTAGTAAATGACCGGTGTGTGTGTGTGTGTGTGTGTGTATGTATGTATGTTCCAGCATCACGTTCCAAATGGCTAAAGATATTAACATGAAACTTGGCACACATGTTACTTATATGTCAACAACAAACATAGGATAGATAATTTAACCCTTACCCACCCCCATTTGCAAGGATCAGGGTTTTTGTTTAAAGTCCCGTACAAGTCCATGGGAAATATATGTTACTGCATAACTTCCAAATGGCTGTAGATATTTTGATAATACTTGGTCACATTGTCAGGCTCAAGGCCTGATTATGGAAACATACTTGTGTTTTATAATTGTATCTGTGTATAAACTAAGACCTGGGGGTGAGGGTCATTCAGACTGTGTTTTGCATTTTTTTGGGGGTCTGGCTGTTTGGGATCTCCTTTGAAGTAGTGCATCTGGTCTCCTCATATAATCAAACAGATAAGGGGTCAGGAAGAGAGATGCCCCACCTGGTGGGATCAGAGGGGGGGGGTGGAGTTTCCCTCCAAAGAAGCAGAGATCAGATTTAAAAATGCTGCACTCAGCGGTTGTTCAATGCTGTGCAACAAGCTGACAAGAGCTGGACTCTCACTCCCAAGGACGGCTATACCATTATGCTGTAAGGACTTCATTTTTGCTTTCTGAACTTGCCTTGCCAAACTCTTATATATTAATTATACCTGTATGTCATTTGTTTCTGTATATATATATATATATATATATATATATATATATATATATTGTGGCAGTGTGGCAAGGAAAGGGTGTATTTCCTTGGCTCACCCTGCAGAAGCTCTCACCTGCTTCTTAAGTAATGAGGCAGGAGGGAAGAGAGGTGTATATGAGATGAAGACTCAGTGTAATGGGGGCTCTTCCTAGGAGACAGCATGTGGGCTGTAGGGAAGAGACAGAGCCTGCTGAGGAGTACACAGCCCGAGCTATGAGGGGCTCAAAGAGACTGCCATGAATTGTGAGTAGAAGGTTGCAGGGGACATATGTTTAACCGGCTGAAGGAAGCTCAGCGGTTGTTAGTCAGGACAAGCTGATCTGTTTAGTCAGTGACCAGACGGTCTAGGATTTTGTTTTTGTTCCTGCTTTTTGTTTATTTCTTTCCCTGCAACCTGTCTAATAAAACTGGCAAGGTGCCAGATTTGCATTATAAGCGTTTGTTTGCTGGTTTATTGAGAAGAAACGCATCCTGTGGCGTAGTCCAGGACGATCCCAGAGCTAATCCCCAAGACGAATCGTCACAATATATATATATATATATATATATATATATATATATACATACATATACACAGCACTGTGATACCTTTTATCAGATTAAATGTTTAATTAATCAGCTCTGGTCTTTGATCTCTAAATATATGAGCTCACTTTTCAGAAGGCAGCTCTGGTGGAAACACGTTTATCTAAGGGTTAATTTGGTGACTTGCTGGGACTAGTAGTGGATACCCAGAGGTCTGGTGGCCTTAACCCTTGCACCATCACACTCTCTCTAATGTCTTGGCTGGACAGATAGGGTGTGATCGTGACACACATGTTACTTATATGTCCACTTAAAATATAGGATAATTAATTTAACCCTTAAAGGACAAGTCTCACAGTAAATAATTGTTCAGCTTTTAGTGCAGAAGGTAAAGTTTTATATAGGTTTGTAAATCACTTCCATTACCAATGCTGCTTAGAAAAAAGCTTTTTCTGCATTCTTCTGTCTGACAGGAAATTCAGCTGTTCCAGGTTTTCATGACTTTCGACCCCCTATTCAGGCTGTTATCAGCAGCATCCCGGGGCCGTGACGTGACAATTACCCAGAAAACCCCTGTGCTGCAGAGAGCTCCCTGTGCTCGGCCTTAGCCCCTCCCATCTGATGAATATTCACACTGTCCTCCCTCTGTTCTGCAGTGATTGGCTGAGCAGCACTGCCTATATGCCGGCTGATTCAGATCATAGCAGCGTCAGCAAACAGGCTGATTCTCTCCCCTCTCCTTGCTAATGTTTTTACACTGAGAACGGAGGAGAGGAGGGAGGGGAGGGAGCTGCCAGCGTAGACCTGTCACACTGAGCACTGGGGAGAGAGGAGTGCAGGGCAGAGAAGGGGGGGAGGTGATTGTGCCACTGTAAAGCAGGAGGGGGAGGGAGTGATTTTACAGTGTAAAACTGCAGCTTCAACTCCAGGGTCCCTCTTACTGAGCACTGAGATTACATTTTGTTTCCTCGTGGCCACCCTGCTGTATAGGGCTATGATTGGAGCTCAGTGTTGTGTGGGAGTGAGCTAGCAGAGCTGTAGGAGTGACTAACATAAGTTAGGGGTGGTAACAAGCTCTCTGCTCAGGCAGCTGAGAGCAGGAAATGTGAGCAGTGCATGCAGGGAAATGTAGTCTTTGAGATCACAGGCATAGCCACCATAACCAGGAAGTAACTGGAATTTATGAGCTGAATAGCCGGTGAATTGGGGGCGGAAAAAAAATCACAAACATGTCAGAGAGGTGGTAGGTGAATATACTATGGAATGGCTAGGTATTTTTTTCTTTGCTGCATGGGATATCTTCTTTAACTACCCCAATTTGTGAGGGTCTGGGTTTATGTTTAAAGTCCCATGCAAATCAATGGGAAATGTATGTTCCCACATATCTCCAGCAATACGGAAGTTATTTCAATACCTGGTACACATATTACGGGACGTGATAGGAGATCAGGATAGGAGGTCAAGATAGGAGGACGGGATAGGAGATCGAGATAGGAGGTCGGGATAGGGGGTCAAGATAGGAGGTTGGGATATGTGGATGGGATATGACAACAATATATGAGGATGGGATATGAAGCCAAAAGCTTCCTCTGTTGATTTTCCTTCACAACAAGGATTAGGAAGGAAATACGGGGCAACGCCGGGTACTCAGCTAGTAATACAATAAACTTGAGACCTGTAAGAGTTAATGCAGGTATCCAGGAAGGTGTGCTCATTTGGAACGCGGGGCCTTCAATAGAATCAACCTGATAACGGAGCTCAGAGCAAGGCTTGAGAAGCATATCTGAGCACAGATAAAGTACCTCCCCCAACCTACCTGGATGTAAAGCTGCAATCGCATAGATCGCCACAGAGGTCAAGCCCTACATGTCACAAATTGATTGTACCTACCAGGTTAGATGAGGTCATAGGAGGGACTGACTTGAATAGTACGGCCGCACATAGTGCAAAGAGAATGACGCACAGATGAACATGAGATCCCTGAGGAATCCTGATGGAGGAAACGCATAGGATCTACTATTTGAATGTTTACAAGCTCCAACCAATGATGAGACAGACTATGCCTTTTACAAGAAAAAGCTAAGTGGACAAAAGTGCAATACTGACATAATAACAAGATAATCAACTACATACAGCATAATTATTGAGTCTATATAAAGGAAGTGCAATATAACAGTGAATGCATGAAGAGTTAATACTTGAATAAGGAGGAACAGTGCAATATACAGAACAGTATATGCAATAATATGTCGCTTCTGTTTACATACAATGCTGCCTTAATATAATGAGTGCATTATACGGTGTAAAATGTAATAACTGTGGCAATATTATTTAAATGCACGCCTAAATGGGCCCCTGATTTAGCCCATGAACATGCACTTTATGTCCACTATACACACGCAAACAGCAGAGACGCATCGTGATGTATGGAATACTGATATTGACACACAGTAGTGGTGTGTGTGAAAACACCGTAGCAAAGAAATACAGTTGGCAATGGAAGGCGTTCAACATCACTATTTTTATGGCTAAACACGAGTAAAGTGTGACAGATTTTTAAACGAAACAAATAGAAGTGAAGTTTTAAGGTCCCCTTCTTTCTTCTTAAGTATTTGTGCACTCACTGGGAAACCAGGATAACAAATTGGTACAGCATACCCTCTAGTGACTGTACCCTTCAGTGAACATATATATATATAATAGCTGAGTACCCGGCGTTGCCCGGTTTTTCCTTCCTCATCCTTGTTGGGGAGGAAGCTTTTGACTTCAAATCCTATCCCCATATATTGTTGTCATATGCCAACCCCATACCCCGACCTCCTACCCCGACCATCCCGTCCTCCTATCTCGACCTCCCATCTCGACCTCCCATCTCGACCTCCCATCTCGACCTCCCATCTCGACCTCCCATCTCGACCTCCCATTTCGACCTCCCATTTCGACCTCCCATTTCGACCTCCCATCTCGACCTCCCATCTCGACCTCCCATCTCGACCTCCCATCTCGACCTCCCATCTCGACCTCCCATCTCGACCTCCCATCTCGACCTCCCATCTCGACCTCCCATCTCGACCTCCCATCTCGACCTCCCATCTCGACCTCCCATCTCGACCTCCCATCTCGACCTCCCATCTCGACCTCCCATCTCGACCTCCCATCTCGACCTCCCATCTCGACCTCCCATCTCGACCTCCCATCTCGACCTCCCATCTCGACCTCCCATCTCGACCTCATATCCCGACCTGTAATATGTGTACCAGGTATTGAAATATCTCCGGCCGTACAGAAGTTAGTGAGAACATACATTTCCAATTGATTTGCATGGGACTTTAACCCCTTAACGACGCAGGACGTATCATATCGCGTTGGTCCCAACGGCCATCAACGGCCGGGACCCGCGGCTAATACCACACATCGCCGATCGCGGCGATGTGCGGTATTAACCCTTTAGAAGCGGCGGTCAAAGCTGACTGCCGCTTCTAAAGCGAAAGTGAAAGTGACCCGGCTGCACAGTCGGGCTATTCGGGACCGCCGCGGTGAAATCGCGGCGTCCCGAACAGCGGGCAGGACACTGGGACCTGTATGGACCTACAGAATAATGATAAGGTGTAATTTTTACCGAAATATGCACTGCGTAGAACCGGAAGCCCCCAAAAGTTACAAAATTGCATTTTTTCTTCGATTTTGTTGCACAATGATTTTTTTTTCGCCGTGCATTTTTGGGTAAAATGACTAATGTCACTGCAAAGTAGAATTGGCGACGCAAAAAATAAGCCATAATATGGATTTTTAGGTGGAAAGTTGAAAGAGTTATGATTTTTAAAAGGTAAGGAGGAAAAAACGAAAGTGCAAAAACGGAAAAACCCTGAGTCCTTAAGGGGTTAAACAAAAACCCCGACCCTCACAAATGGGGGTAGTTAAGGGTTAAAATACCTATCCTATGTTTGTTGTTGACATATAAGTAACATGTGTGCCAAGTTTCATGTTAATATCTTTAGCCGTTTGGAAGTTTTTGTGGAACATACACACATACATACATACATACACACACACGCACACACATGGAGTTTTATATATATACTAGCTGAGTACCCGGCGTTGCCCGTTTTTTCCTTCCTCATCCTTGTTGGGGAGGAAAAATCAACAAAGGAGGAAGCTTTTGACTTCAAATCCCATCCCCATATATTGTTGTCATATGCCAACCCCATATCCCGTCCTCATACCCCGTCCTCCTATCTCGACCTCCTATCCTGTCCTTCTATCCCGTCCTCCCATCTCGACCCCTTATCCCGTCCTCCCATCTCAACCCCCTATCCCATCCTCCCATCTCCACCTCCTATGCCGACCTCCTATCCCGACCTCCCATCTCCACCTCCTATGCCGACCTCCTATCCCGACCTCCCATCTCCACCTCCTATGCCGACCTCCTATCCCGACCTCCTATCCAGACCTCCCATCTCCACCTCCTATGCCGACCTCCCATCTCCACTTCCTATGCCGACCTCCTATCCCGACCTCCCATCTCCACCTCCTATGCCGACCTCCCATCCCTACCTCCCATCTCAACCTCCTATCCCGACCTTCTATTCCATCCGCCTATCCTGACCTCCTATCTCCACCTCCTATCCTGTCCTCCTATCCTGTCCTCATAACCCGTCCTCCTATCCCAACCATCCTGTCCTCCTATCTCGGCCTCCTATCCCGGCCTCCTATCCCGGCCTCCTATCCCGGCCTCCTATCCCGGCCTCCTATCCCGTCCTCCTATCCCGACCTGTAATATGTGTACCAGGTATTGAAATATCTCCAGCCGTACAGAAGTTATGTGAGAACATACATTTCCCATTGATTTGCATGGGACTTTAAACAAAAACCCTGACCCTCACAAATGTGGGTAGTTAAGGGTTAAATGAACTATCCTATATTTTAAGTGGACATATAAGTAACATGTGACCAAGTATTATCGAAATATCTCCAGCCGTTTGGAAGTTATGCAGTAACATATATTTCCCATAGACGTGTATGGGAATTTAAATATAAACCCTGCCCCTGGCAAATGGGGGGTGAGTAAGGGTTAAATCACCTATCCTATGTTTATTGCTGACATATAAGTAACGTGTGCCAAGTTTCATTTTAATATCTTTAGCCGTTTGGAAGTTTTCGTCGAACATACATACACACACACACACGTTGAATTTTATATATATATATATATATATATATATATATATATATATATATAATAGATATATACACACACACACACACACCAGTGTGCCTCAAGCTGGGCATGCTGGTATTTGTAGTTTTGCAACAGTTTGCTTCCCCTGGTTGGGAAGCAAGCGCTGATATAAATATATGTAAACATACACAGCCCCCCATCCATGGTGTGTATGTATGTGTGTGTGTATATATATATATATATATATATATATATATATATACACATACATACCATGGATGGGGGGGTATGTGTGTATATATATATATATATATATATATATATATATATATATATATATCTAGCGCCGTTTCCCAACCAGAGTGCCTTCAGCTGTTGGAAAACTACAACTCCCAGCATGCCCACTTGTAGTTTTACAACACCTGGAGGCACCCTGGTTGGGAAACGCATATATATACACATAGATAGATAGATTATATATATATATATATATATATATATATATATATATATATAGCAACAGAAGAATGCAGCAGCACACTGCCAGCACAAGGATATAGGTGAAACATCAAAATGCAGTTAAAACATGGAGAGCTATACAGCTATGGTGTAATAGATGCAAATGTGAAACTATGAAATAGTGAGGCACTTAGCTCGCAAATTTGTCTCCGCCGGCGGTCAAATAGCTTGGACCGTCCCACCGCGATAAGGTAGCCTCCTTGGGACGGACCCTACACTGTGTATATGCCTCTGTGTGAACAGTTCAGTAAGCATGGCAGGATCTGGAACATCCAAGACACCTTATATACACACCTGATAGAGGTGGGTGGGGTGCAAGGCCAACATGGAGGTAGCCACTCCCCCGTATGTGCAATACAGACAAAGAATAAGTCAGCCAGCACTTTAGTTGATACCAAACTATTATATGGACCTGGCCTACAGGTGCACGCTACTAGGCTAGATATACAGCAACAGAAGAATGCTGGCAGTGTGCTGCTGCATTCTTCTGTTGCTGTATATCTAGCCTAGTAGCGTGCACCTGTAGGCCAGGTCCATATAATAGTTTGGTTTCAACTAAAGTGCTGGCTGACTTATTCTTTGTCTATATATATATATATATATATATATATATATATATATATATTAGTTTCCCAGCCAGGGTGCCTCAAGCTGTTGTAAAGCTACAAGTGGGCATGCTGGGAGTTGTAGTTTTGCAACAGCTGGAGGCACCCTGGTTGGGAAACGCTGATATATATGTATTCCAAAGAAAATGCAGCACTGCTTATCCATTCCTGAAGCAACAAGGTGCCAGCGCTGTACAAGACCTGATCAGAGTCCATCCATAGATAAAAAAACAAACCAAGGCGCAGCTCTCCAACTGACTGTGATTTATTGTCTCATGTAAGCATTACAACTCCTCCTGGAGCCATTTTCAAGCATAGTGATACACACAACAAAGAGGGCTTTTATGCCCAAATATTTCATTAAGTGCTAATCCATTCCACATAGTGACAATTATCAAAAAATGTACATAAAATTGCATAAGTAAATTAATATATTCATAAATAAAGTAAGGGCATAGATACCATAAAAGTGATATAGTGCATAAGTGTATAAAAGGTATATAAAAAGTTAAAAGACCGCTTGAAAATTATATTTTTACATCAATTACATATACTTACAAAATATCAACACATGTGAACACATAATAATTAATGAAACTAATATATACTTCACAATAGGGAAGAGACATTAATGAACTTAATGAAATCTTTGTTGTGTATCACTATGCTTGAAAATGACTCCAGGAGGAGTTGAAATGTTGTAATGCTTACATGAGACAATGAATCATAGTAAGTTGCCACTGCTCTTACTCCGGAAGTCCACGCTTGTGTCCTTTTGTGGCCCTTGCCGTGCCTGCCTGGCAATGGACACGTTGTCTCCCCCTCTAACAGCCACTTCTGTCTAAGGGAGAGCCCAGACTATTCTGTTTTTCTGCTTTTTAGGGTGCGTTCCCACCTGGCGTATACGCAGCGTATTTCACACTGCGCAAAATTTACGGCGGCAGCAGGAAATATGCTGTGTATTCCTTGCTCACTATACACACAGGGCTTTCCGGCGGCAGCCCTATGTGTGCAGTGAGTTTTGGAGGCGGGGCCGCGTGCCGGTGCATTGCCGTGGAATGAGATTTGCCATAGAATGAGATGGTCCGCCTCCATCACATCCTATTGGCTCTCTCTTGTCACGTGACATATTTAAACGTCACGCATCGATGCGCACAGTAGTGTCAGTTTGGCTATCACAGGGAGAGGGTCTCCTCTCCCTGTGATAGCTGAAGCTGTACGGAGCTCTCATGGCCTCTGTGGCCCGACAGAAGTTCACACATGTACGCAGCTCATACGGCTGGATCATATACACGTACTCTATTATTACATGTACTGTTGATCCACAGCGCTATCGGGATCCCTATGCCCGATGGCGCTGTCATCAGTGTGCGTCCCCGCGAGCGCCCCACGCCCGCAGCTCTACTCCCCGTCCCCCGCAGCTGTACTCCCCGTCCCCCGCAGCTCTACTCCCCGTCCCCCGTCCCCCGCAGCTCTACTCCCCGTCCCCCGCCCCCCGCAGCTCTACTCCCCGTCCCCCGCAGCTCTACTCCCCGTCCCCCGCAGCTCTTCTCCCCGTCCTACGCAGCTCTACACCCCGTCCCCCGCAGCTCTACTCCCCGTCCCCTGTGAACGCTCAGGGAGCGATCCACAGCACTATGGGGATTCCTACGCCCGATGGCGCTGTCATCAGTGTGCGTCCCCGCGAGCGCCCCACGCCCGCAGCTCTACTCCCCGTCCCCCGCAGCTCTACTCCCCGTCCCGTTAACGCTCAGGGAGCGGGGAACAGAAAGTAGAGCATCGGGCGCAGGTAAAGTAGTACTACGCATGCGCAGCATTACGCGAATAACTTGACCTGCGCCCGATGCTCTACTTTCTGTTCCCCGCTCCCTGAGCGTTAACGGGACGGGGAGTAGAGCTGCGGGGGGCGGAGGACGGGGAGTAGAGCTGCGGGCGTGGGGCGCTCGCGGGGACGCACACTGATGACAGCGCCATCGAGATCCCGATAGCGCTGTGGATCAACAGTAAATGTATATGAGGCAGCCGTATGAGCTGCGTACATGTGTGAACTTCTGTCGGGCCACAGAGGCCATGAGAGCTCCGTACAGCTTCAGCTATCACAGGGAGAGGAGACCCTCTCCCTGTGATAGCCAAACTGACACTACTGGGCGCATCGATGCGTGACGTTTAAATATGTCACGTGACAAGAGAGAGCCAATAGGATGTGATGGAGGCGGACCATCTCATTCTATGGCAAATCTCATTCTACGGCAATGCACCGGCGTGACTGGCGCACGGCTCCGCCTCCAAAACTCACTACACACATAGGGCTGCTGCCGAAAAGCCCTGTGTGTATAGTGAGCAAGGAAGACGCAGCGTATTTCCCGCTGCTGCCATAAATTTTGCGCAGTGTGAAATACGCTGCGTATACGCCAAGTCTGAACGCACCCTTAAACAGCCTCCCCTCTCTGCTGCCTCATTGATTAGGCCCCAGGTGGAGGTTTCTCCAGGATCAGGGAGGGAAATACACCCTTTCCTTGCCACACTTTTACAATATATATATATATATATATATATATATATATATATATATGTATATATATATATATATATATATATATATAAAATGTATATCTCATTACAATATTGAAGCGGGGGGAAAACCGTGGAAACTGTTATTCAGTGGTGGTATTGTTCTGTTCTGGTATGGTCGTGTTATTTAGTCACGGTATGATGGTATTGTTCTGTTCTTGTATGGTAGTGTTATGTCATTGTATGGAATATTGTTCACAAACAAATGGGGGAACACAGCCTAAGGCCATGTTTTCAGATCGGACAAAAATGTTTTTCAGATCAAGGGTTGGAGGGAGGGGGCAGCAAATAGTTTTTTGCCTAGGGTGGCAAAAATCCTTGCACCAGCCCTGCCTATAGTGCTGGGAGGTGTGTGCAGCCTCAGCCAGTTACACACTGAATCTCTCCACTCACAGAGCAGGTGGGTGGAAGCTGCTCTCAGAGAACTGTGAGGAGCTTGCTGGCATTCAGAACAGAGCCGCACTAACTGCCAGGAGATGTAGTTAGCCAGTATGGCAGGGGGAGGGAAGGATGGCAAAGAATATTAACCAGCCAGAGAAGAACACAAGGGCCACAGAACCATGCATATCAGTCAGGATCATTTACAGGGGACATATCCAGATAGTGTGGTCGCTTTGGATTTTTAATATTTTTTTAATTATCATTATATACTTCTCTGGAGTACCCTTTTAAGAGAGGCATAGAAGCTCATGACCACAACATAGTTTTGTCTCTGTAGAAATCACTACTCAGACCCACACATGGAGTTGTGTGTCCAGTTTTGGGTTCCTGTATTTATAAAGGAAATTGCTGTAATTAAGGGAATGGGTGGGTCGGAATACCAAGACAGGTTGTCAAGCTTGGAGATATTCAATTTGAAAAAAAACGCCTTAGGTGTGATTTGATCAAAATGTAAAAATGTATGAATGGCCAATACAGGGATCTTTCTAGTGATCTTCTTATACCTAGGACATGATAATAAGGTTTCACGATCTTCACAGATGGAGATTTTTCTTTACTGTAAGAGCAGTGAGACTTCAGATCTCTCTGCCACATTATGTTGTGATGGCTAACTCAATAAACAAAAAAGGGGGCCTGGATGTTTTTTTTTTCCCCAGAAAAATATATTACAGGTTATAGATACTAGATTTCTGGAGACAGGATGTGGATACACGGATTTATTCTGACTGCCATATATAAAGTTGGTAAGGAATTTTGCCTCTAGTATGGGGCATTGCCTTCTATCTCACAAGGGTTTTTGCATCTCTCTAGTCAACATCACATTGTAGGGTTATGCACTGAATTTGATAGACTCTTGTCTTTTATAAACCTTATAAACTAACTATATAAGTAACTTACCCCCTGTAATGGAGGGGACTCTCAGGGGCTCAATAACAACAGAGCACTAATGTCATCTTGTCATCATTGGGAAGGCTTTGTAGGCAATCGTCAGTAAGTCCAGATTTCTGGCGAGAAACCAAACATAGTTGTAGACCAGTCAATCTAATAAATATTAAGAAGTGCTGGTTTTATTATAAAGTCAAATACATATGACTCCTTTGAGCTAAAGACCTCTTATTCAGATATTTTATGGCAGTGATACAAAAAAGTGTTTAAATAGACTTAAAATGGCATCCAATTACATCACTGAGGGTTTGCTGAAATATTTGTTTGGGTGGCATCACTTCTATACTCCACTAATTCTGTATTGTCTATTAGCTGATACAGTATGTTTTCGGGCTGCACGATATATTGCAAAAGCAATCGAATCACGATTCTTGCTTTTTGCGATATAGCGATACGCCCCCCCGGGAAAACATGCGATTATCTGCTCGGGCCGGCTCCCGTGGCGGGCGTGTCATAAGCCGATAAATACGGGTATCTACATTTGTTTTTAAACAAATGTAGATACCCGTATTTATCGGCTTATGACACGCACCCCTGCCTGCGTGTTATATGCCAATAAATCTTCTGGTCACTGATTTAAAGCGGCTGCAGTAGCGGCTGCTTCTGAAGTATTGGCAGCCCGGCCGTGGCCACTTTAAATCAGTGACCAGTGGCGGCTCCTCCCCGCTGTGCTTTTAATTTTCCTTACCTCCCTCCTCCCTCATCATTCCCCCACTTTTTATAGTTTTTTTTTATTTTCCTTACCTCGCTGCGATTCGGCAGGCCAGGTCAGACGGCGGGTCTTGCGGGCTGTGTGGTCATGAAGCAGATGAAGGACGTCCTCTCCCGGCTCCTCTGCGCAGCATCAGTGACATCACTTTTCATTTCCTGCAGCCTCCGTGAGTCAGAGTTCAGAGTGCGGCGACTTCAGTAAATGAAAAGTGACGTCACCGATGCTGCGCAGAGAAGCCGGGCAAGAAGTTATATAGTTAGTACGGTCAAAAAAAATACATACATCCATCAAGTTCAACCAGGAAATTGAAGGGTAGGGGTGTGGTGGGATATTGGGGGAAGGGATGGGATTTTATATTTGTTGTTCTGTTCCAGGAATGTATCTAACCCTGTTTTAAATTTATTAATCGTTCCTGCTGTGACTAGTTCCTGAGGTAGACGGTTCCATAAATTCACTGTTCTTATGGTAAAGAAGGCATGTCGCCCCTTGAGACTAAACCTTTTCTTCTCCCAAACAGAGGGAGTGCCCCCTTTTCCTTTGAGGGGGCTTAACCTGGAACAGTTTTTCTCCATATGTTTTGTCTGGGCCATTAACCCCTTAAGGACCAAGGACGTACCGGTACGTCCTTGGTCCTGCTCTCCTGATATAACGCGGGGTTACACAATAACCCCGCATCATATCACGGCGGGCCCGGCGTCATAGTGAAGCCGGGACCCGCCTCTAATAGCTATTAACCCTTTAGCCGCGCGCTCAGAGCTGAGCCGCGTGGCTAAAACCGAAAGCGAAAGTTGCCGGCTAGCTCAGTGGGCTGTTCGGGATAGCCGCGGCGAAATCGTGGCATCCCGAACAGCTTACAGGACAGCGGGAGGGCCCCTACCTGCCTCCTCGCTGTCCGATCGCCGAATGACTGCTCAGTGCCTGAGATCCAGGCATGAGCAGTCATGCGGCAGAATCGTCAATCACTGGTTTCCTATGAGAAACCAGTGATCAATGATGAAGATCAGTGTATGCAGTGTTATAGGTCCCTATGGAACCTATAACACTGCAAAAAAAAAGTGAATAAAGATCATTTAATTCCTCCCCTATTAAAAGTTTGAATCACCCCCCTTTTCCAATAAAAAAAAAAGTGTAAATAAAAATAAACATATATGGTATCACCGCGTGCGGAAATGTCCGAATTATAAAAATATATAATTAATTAAACCGCTCGGTCAATGGCGTGCGCGCAAAAAAATTCCAAAGTCCAAAATAGGGCATTTTTGGTCACTTTTTATATCATTTAAAAATGAATAAAAAGCAATCAATAAATCCTATCAATGCAAAAATGGTACCGTTAAAAACTTCAGATCACGGCGCAAAAAATGAGCCCTCATCCCGCCCCATAGATGGAAAAATAAAAAAGTTATAGGGGTCAGAAGATGACAATTTTAAACGTATTAATTTTCCTGCATGTAGAAGCCGGCTTCTTACATGACAGTGGGCTCAGCCTATCACCGGCCGGGGCGGGGCATCGCTCCGGCCGGTGATAGGCTGATGGCTGTCCGACGTTCCAGTCCCCAGCGTAAGGCTGATGTAGGTAAGTTAAAGTTTATTTTCTTTATCTTTTGCAGCCCAGGCATAGGGATACAGCGTACAGCAGTGGTCTCAAACCTGCGGACCTCCAGCTGTTGCAAAACTACAACTCCCAGCATGCCCGGACAGCCGTTGGTTGTCTGGGCATGCTGGGAATTGTAGTTTTGCAACATCTGGAGGTCCGCAGGTTGGAGACCACTGGCGTATAGTGAGTTCCAGCGCCAGCGGCCCCCAACAAAGAGGAGGAGGGCAATGCTTGACATATGTGAGTAGTACCCCGCTGGACTGATAATTGGGGGGGAGTAGAACAGCGCTGGCGGGTCACATATGATTAGTTCCCCAATGTGGGGCCGATTCATTCATTCCCGAGGGGGAGGGGCCCAACCGGTATTGCGGTATGGGAAAAATTCATATCGTGCAGCACAAAAATTTCGGTATTCTGTATGAACCGGTATATCGCCCAGCCCTACTGAGAGGTCACCCTTGCTGTTTTTGTCCCTCATCTTTAAGAGTCCTCAGCTTTTATGTATTTGTGCATTTTCTTTAGTATAGTATATTTTGTATATTATTTCTTTCAAACGGCTCCAATCTTTTTTCTTGCGCTGTATCATATGTTTATAGGAGCTCTTTAGCAACTTTTTACAGATAGGTGTCATTAGCTTTGAGGATTTTTTATCCCACTATTACTCTTATTTTGGCATTGGGTTACACCTATTTTTGTTAATGTCTGCATTATTCTAATTACACCAGAAAGAGTATAAATATTAAATATAATTCATTAATGTATATAAATAAATCAACAAATGTACATATATAAATATGTAAGTAAGAAAGAAATGATAAAATAAAATGACAATAGTGCATTATATTATATTTTTATTTTATTATTTATTACATGTAGGGATTTTGTTGTTGCTCGGTCTTCATTTTAAGTAATGTATTTGCAATTTTTGGTTGCTTTTGTCTAATATTTCATGCCCTTGCACTTAAATATATGCCCTACTTTAACCCTTTTATGACACATGACATGTGTGTATGTGTGGTAGCCCTTGGGGGTGTATGGTAGTTGGGGTGTTGTTTCGGTAGATGAGGGGTTAATGTTAACCCTATAGTTCGTGACGCCAGGCTCAGGGCTAGTATGCTGAGGTAATTTTCCGGCCTATCTCCGCCCTTCCCAGTAACGATGGGTTCATGCATAAAATGACTGAAGGTCCACAAGGAACTTGAACTTGGATAACTTTACTTAAATGCTTGCGATACATCCAATGAACAGTAGCAGTCTCAGGAATACAGTCTTTATCTAGTGCAATGACTGACAGTTGTTGCGGAACTTGACTTCTCCCAAAAGTCTCTGAATTACGGAATATTGCGAAGATCCGTCAGGATTTAGGGAATAGATAAGGTCCGGTGATCTTGCAGAGTGTTTAGGGATTGACACACTCACAATTTAGAAGATATCAGCCGTCGCCGCAAGGCTCAGGCCTAAACTCACTGATGACAGCAGAGCAGATCCTTCACCATCAACAGCCCACGAGGAAAAAGAGTGAGCAATGGCCGCCGCTCCCTTATATGGGCAGGGGCAGGGCCGTGTTTACTGGTTCAATCACTGTCACTCACCGTTACAAGGAGCGATGGGAGATCAACGTCACAAGGACCTCCAAAGGTCCTTAAGCATAAAACCATAGAGTTCACCTGTTCACGTGACCCGCAGGTCCTGTTATGCTATGCACAGATAATTAACCATTTATGTACACTTGTACAAGCCTATATTATATATATATATATATATATATATATATATATATATATATATGTATAAAGCCTGATGGGCTGTATTTGTGCGAGGGGCGGAAGTAATTATCGCTCCCTGCACTTCCAGGTGGGGCTCATTGGGAACAGGTGGGGGCGTGTGTAGATAACTTCCCCCTCTCCTACAGGGGCGGATTACGTGTCGTTTGTGGAACCCTCCCAACCCTCCCTTATCTTATTCCTTCACTATAGTGCATGCCCTCTATAGGCGTGCCCTCATTGCGCGGTTATGGCACAACTCAGACCGCTATGCTAGGGTAAGATCTTGTATAGGTATGTAGGCAATCTTTCCTGTCACTAGTACACGTATGGAGCCCCGATCACAAATATATATATATATATACATACAAATCCTAAGAATTATTAGATAACTAATACCTAGATGAGAGGTGACTAGTTAAGAAAAACCCCAACGTCCTATGGGGACTCTGGCTATGGGACCTATATACAATGGTACCGGATAGGATGCGGTACCGGGACACCACATGTGCATGTCATGGGGCCATTAAGGACAAATGGCACGTGCTCCATGGTGAATTCAGTAGCTGGGGCTGCCGCTAACAGCTGGTGGTTATAAACTGTAATGCCCCAACGTGTGTGGACCCACTTTGCCACTAACCATCTTGGCTTAGGGTACAATGTCAGACGCAGCAGAGCTGACTGGGTGTTTATAGCAGAGCAGGTGCTGTGAGAACAGCAAAGCTGAGTAGGCTACAGGTGCAGATGGGTGGAACAAGCTTGCTGGTAGACAGAGGCATGGTCAACAATCTTAATTTCACACACAGAAAAGGAAAGACAGAATCCAAGGGATGAGGCGAAGGCAAAGTCCAGAATGCAGGCTATGGTCAGGAATTACTTGATTAGCAGACAAACTCAGAGACCTATGCTGTGCAGGAACTGCACTATTGCTCAGGCATTCGAGAGCAGGTGGAGCAGAGTTATGTAGGCAATGCCTGGCAGGGATTCGAGGGGGATCCATTAGGGAGTGCACACTGTCCCTATAAGTCTCAGCCAGTGCTCGCACGTGGCCCCTAGGGGGCAGAGAGGAAACTGCAGCAATGGCTGAAGCAGCAGGAGATAGTCCAGATGAAGAAGGCAAGGATGCCCAGCAGACAAATGGCACAGAGAATGTCGCATGACGCTGGTAAGAACCAGGACACACAGTACGCTTTTACCATTTGATTATAAAAATATGTAAACATAATAAAAGAAAACATATTTGGTATCACCACGAGCAAAATTGTCCAAATTTTTAAAATATAACATTGTTTACTCCCTCTGATAAATATTGTATACGTAACAAAACGCCAAACCCCAGAATTACGTTTATTTGTTCACATCACATCCTAGAAAAAATGGACTAAAAAGTTATCAGAAATTCCAATCAATTCCAGTATGGTACTGATAAAAACTACAGATCATGGCACGAAAAATTAGCCCTCATAAAGCCCTTATACGAACAAATAAAAAAGTAATAGGAGTCAGAAAATGGCAATTTCCCCTTTAACGACAATGGACGTAAGTGTACACCCTTGTGCCCTAGTACTTAATGTACTAGAAGGTACATTTACTTTCAGTACATAAAGCAACTGCAGCTCCTGCACGGCGGGTCCCGGCTTCTATCAGCAGCTGGGGACCTGCGGGTAAAGGCTGGCATCAGCGATCATGCTGATGTCCACCATTAAATCTTCAAATGCCATGAACATCACTAATCATGGCATCTAAAGCATAACAGGGGATTAGAAAGACTCGTCGGTCCACCCGCTGCATAATCGCATGGGTCAGATAAGCCAAGATGGTATGCCAAGATGGTATGCCTGCCTATGCATAACACTGAACAGTAAAAGAAATTGAGAGATTACATTTTTAATGTCCCTATAGGGGACTACTTATAGCAAAGTCTGTAAAAAAAAAATAAATAAAAATTGAAATTTCAGTTTGCAAAAAAGTGTAAAAAATAAATAAGTGGTATTATTGTGTGCGATAATGCCAATGATTCTGTTGGTGAACAGTGTAAAAATAATTTAAAAAAATCTGAAATTGCTTTTGGTCACACCACATTCCAGAATTTTTTTTTATGGAAAGTCATATATAGGCAAAAATGGTACCAATAAAAATTGCACATCACGGTGTAAAAAATAAGCCCTCAAACAGCCCTGTATACGTACATTTGAGAAGGTTATAGGGGTCAGAATAGGTCGATTCAAACATACTAATTTTATTTTTAAAAAAGCATAATAAAAGTACAATAATAAAAAAAGCATGTAACATGGGTATCATTTTAATTGTATTGACCCACAGAATAAAGAGTTTTATCATAAAGTGCACTGCATGAAAAATGAAACCCTCAAAAATGCAAAAATTTCAGTTTTCTTTTCAATTTCCCCACAAAATTAATACTTTTTTGGTTGCACCATACGTTTTATGGTAAAATGAAAGGTAGCATTACAAAGTACAATTGGACACACAAAAATCATATGGGTCTAAAGAGAATAGGAGTTATGGCTCTTAGAAGGCGAGGCAAAAATGCAAAAATGAAGATTGCTGTGTTATTGAGTCCAAATGGGCTCATCCCACTATGACGTGCATTCTGCTCTTGGAAGTGCTTCATAGACCAGGACAGGCGCAGGGTGTATATTTATTCCTTGTGTCCTTAAACCATTAAGGACACAGACCATTTGGCCTTAACCCCTTAAGAACTGAGCCCTTTTTCACCTTAAGGACTGAGCCCTTTTTTGCAATTCTGACCACTGTCACTTTAAGCAGTAATAACTCAGGGATGCTTTTATTGTTTTGATTCCGAGATAGTTTTTTTGTGACATATTCTACTTTAACACAGTGGTAAATTTTCGTCCTTACTTGCATCCTTTCTTGGTGAAAAATCCCCAAATTTCATGAAAATTTTGAAAATGTTGCATTTTTCTAACTTTGAAACTCTCTGCTTGTAAAGAAAATGAATATTCCAAATAAATCATATATTGATTCTCAAATACAATATGTCTACTTTATGTTGGCATCATAAAGTCGACATGTTTTTACTTTTGGAAGCCATCAGAGGGCTTCAAAGTTCAGCAGCAATTTTCCAATTTTTCACAAAATTTTCAAAATCGGAGTTTTTCAGGCACCAGTTCAGTTTTGAAGTGGATTAGAGGGGTCTTCATATTAGAAATACCCCACAAATGGCCCCATTATAAAAACTGCACCCCTCCAAGTATTCAAAATGACATTCAGAAAGTGTGTTAACCCTTTAGATGTTTCACAGGAATAGCAGCAAGGTAAAGGAGAAAATTCAAAATCTTCATTTTTTACCTTTAGCATGTTCTTGTAGACCCAGTTTTTCAAATTTTACCAGGGGTAAAAGGAGAAAAAGCCCCCCAAAATTTGTAACCCAATTTCTCTCGAGTAAGGAAATACCCCATATGTGTATGTCAAGTGTTCGGCGGGCGCAGTAGAGGGCTCAGAAGGGAAGGAGCGACAATGGGATTTTGAAGAGTGAATTTTGCTGAAATGGTTTTTTGGGGGCATGTCACATTTAAGAAGCCTCTATGGTGCCAGAACAGCAGAAAACCCCACATGGCCTACCATTTTGGAAACTAGACCCCTCAAGGCACTTAACAAGGGGTCCAGTGAGCCTTAACACCCCACAGATGTTTGACGACTTTTCGTTAAAGTTGGATGTGTAAATTAATTTTTATTTTTTTTCACTAAAATGCTGGTTTTCCCCCAACTTTTAAATTTTTACAAGGAGTTATAGGAGAAATGCCCCCCAAAATTTGTAACCCCATTTCTTCTGAGTATGGAAATACCCCATATAAGGTTATAAAGGGTTCTGCAGGCAAATTACAATGCTCAGAAGAGAATGAGCGCCATTGAGCTTATGGCGAGAGAACTTGTTTGGAATAGAAGTCAGGGGCCATATGCGTTTACAAAGCCCCCCGTGGTGTCAGAACAGTGGACCCCCCACATGTGACCCTATTTTGGAAACGACACCCCTCACAGAATTTAATAAGGGGTGCAGTGAGTATTTACACTCCACTGGCGTTTGACAGATCTTTGGAACAGTGGGCTGTGCAAATGAAAAATTTTATTTTTCATTTTCACGGACCACTGTTCCAAAAATCTGTCAGATACCTGTGAGGTGTAAATGCTCACTGCACCCCTTATTGCAATACGTGAGGGGTGTAGTTTCCAAAATGGGGTCACATCTGGGTATTTATTATTTTGCGTTTATGGCAGAACCGCTGTAAAATCAGCCACCCCTGTGCAAATCACCAATTTAGACCTAAAATGTGTATATGTAGTGTTTTACCCTTTATTATGTGTTAGTGTAGTGTTTTTAGGATACATTCACATGGGCGCAGGATTACAATGAGTTTCACGCTGGGAGTTTGAGCTGCGGCGGAAAATTTGCCGCATACCAAACTTTCAGCAAAACTCTCTGTAAACCCGCCCGTGTGAATGTACCTTCGGGGGGGGGGGGGGGGGGGTGCAAACCTCCAGCTGTTGCAAAACTACAACTCCCAGCATGCACTGAATGACCATACATGCTGGGAGTTGTAGTTATGCAACAGATGGAGGCACATTGCTTGCAAAACACAAAGTTTGTGACTTATCTCAGTGTTTCGCAACCAGTGTGCCTCCAGCTGTTGCAAAACTAGAACTCCCAGCATGTACTGTCTCTCAGTGCATGCTTGAAGTTGTATTTTTGCAACAGCTGGAGGCACACTGGTTGCAAAACACTGAGTTAGCTAACAAACTCAGTTTCACAACCAATGTGTGTCCAGCTGTTGCAAAACTGCAACAATCGGCATGCATTCACAGCCGAAGGGAATGCTGGGAGTTGTAGTTTTGCAACAGCTGGAGGCACACTGCTACAACTCCCAGCATGCCCTTTGGTAGTCTCTGCATGCTGGGAGTTGTAGTTTTGCAACAGCTGGCTGCACACTTTTTCATAGAAAAAAGTGCCTCCAATCTCCGCCATCTTCGCCGTCCCGATTGCCGCCCAGCAGGGTCGTGATTGATCGGTCATTCCGACCGATCAATAACGTGATCGTGAGGCGGCACCTGTGCCACCTCACTCCTGCTGGGTAAGGGTGAATGGGGCTGTCTCGGAAAGCCCCATTGACCCTTTTTTTTCCGGTTCACCGGAGATCCGATTGACCCGGAAAAGCTGCAAACCGTTGATCTGAATTGACCGAAGATCGCCGACATGGGGGGGTATCTCGGGACCCCCCAGGGGTTTGCACGGGGTGCCTGCTGATAAATATCCTTAAGGACTTTAAAACGGCGTCCTTAAGGGGTTAAAGGGGTCGAAAACCATTTATTTAAAATCAACTGAAGCAAGAAAGTTATAAATTACTTCTATTAAACAAAATCCTAATCCTTTCAATACTTATCAGCTGCTGTATACTGCAGAGGAAGTTCTTTTCTTTTTTTAATTTCTTTTCTGTCTATCCACGGTGCTCTCTGCTGACACCTCTGTCCATGTCAGGAACGATCCAGAGCAGGATGGGTTTGCTATGGGGATTAGCTCCTGCTCTGGACAGTTCCTGACATGGACAGAGGTGTCGGCAGAGAGCACCGTGGACAGGCAGAAAAGAAATTCAAAAAGAAAAGAACTTTCTCTGTAGTATACAGCAGCACTGGAAGGATTAAGGTTTTTTTAATGGAAGTAATTAACAAATCTGTATAACTTTTTGACACCAGTTGATTTAAAATAAATTGTTTTTCGCCGGAGTACCCCTTTAACCCCTTCAGGACCAAGCCCATTTTGGCCTTAAGGACCAGAGCGTTTTTTGCACATCTGACCACTGTCACTTTAAACATTAATAACTCTGGAATGCTTTTAGTTATCATTCTGATTCTGAGATTGTTTTTTCGTGACATATTCTACTTTAACATGGTGGTAAATTTTTGTGGTAACTTGCATCCTTTCCTTGTGAAAAATCCAAAAATTTGATGAAAAATTTGAAAATTTTGCATTTTTCTAACTTTGAAGCTCTCTGCTTGTAAGGAAAATGTATATTACAAATAAAAAAAATTTTTATTCACATATACAATATGTCTACTTTATGTCTGCATCATAAAAGTGACGAGTTTTTACTTTTGGAAGACACCAGAGGGCTTCAAAGTTCAGCAGCAATTTTCCAATTTTTCACAAAATTTTCAAACTCACTATTTTTCAGGGACCAGTTCAGGTTTGAAGTGGATTTGAAGGGTCTTCTTATTAGAAATACCCCACAAAAGACCCCATTATAAAAACTGCACCCCCCAAAGTATTCAAAATGACATTCAGTCATCATTTTAACCCTTTAGGTGTTTCACAGGAATAGAAGCAAAGTGAAGGAGAAAATTCACAATCTTCATTTTTTACACTCGCATGTTCTTGTAGACCCAATTTTTAAATTTTTACAAGGGGTAAAAGGAGAAAATGTATACTTATATTTGTAGCCCAATTTCTTTCGAGTAAGCACATACCTCATATGTCTATGTAAAGTGTTCGGCGGGCGCAGTAGAGGGCTCAGAAGGGAAAGAGCGATAAGGGGATTTTGGAGAGTACGTTTTTCTGAAATGGTTTTTGGGGACATGTTGCATTTAGGAAGCCCTTATGGTGCCAGAACAGCAAAAAACCCTCACATGGCATACCATTTTGGAAACTAGACCCCTTGAGGTACGTAACAAGGAATAAAGTGAGCCTTAATACCCCACAGGTGTTTCACGACTTTTGCATATGTAAAAAAAAAAAAAAAATTTTCACTAAAATGTGTGTTTCCCCCCTAATTTCACCTTTTTGCAAGGGTTAATAGCAGAAAATACCCCCCAAAATTTGTAACCCCATCTCTTCTGAGTATGGAGGTACCCCATAAGTTGACCTGAAGTGCACTATGGGCGAACTACAATGCTCAGAAGAGAAGGAGTCATATTTGGCTTTTTGAGAGCAAATTTTGCTCGGGGGGCATGTCGCATTTAGGAAGCCCCTAAGGTGCCAGAACAGCAAAAAAAAACACACATGGCATACCATTTTGGAAACTAGACCCCTTGAGGAACGTAACAAGGGGTACAGTGAGCATTTGCCCCCCACTGGTGTCTGACAGATCTTTGGAACAGTGGGCTGTACAAGTTTTCATTTTCATGGACCACTGTTCCAAAGATCCGTCAGACACCTGTGGGGGGTAAATTCTCACTGCACCCCTCATTACATTCCGTGAGGGGTGTCGTTTCCGAAATGGGGTCACATGTGGGTTTTTTTTTTTTTTTGCGTTTGTCAAAACCGCTGTAACAATCAGCCACCCCTGTGCAAATCACCTCAAATGTACATGGTGCGCTCTCCCTTCTGGGCCTTGTTGTGCGCCCCCAGAGCGCTTTGCGCTCACATATGGGGTATCTCTGTAGTCGGGAGAAATTGCGTTACAAATTTTGGGGGGCTTTTTTCCCTTTTACCTCTTGTGAAAATGTAAAGTATAGGGCAACATCAGCATGTTAGTGTAAAAAATAAAAATATTTTACACTAACATTCTGGTGTAGACCCCAACATTTCCTTTTCATGAAGGGTTAAAGAAGAAAAAGCCCCCCAAACCTTGTAACACAATTTCTCCCGAGTACAGCGATACCCCATATGTGGCCCTAAACTGTTGCCCTGAAATATGACAGGGCTCCAAAGTGAGAGCGCCATGTGCATTTGAGGCCTAAATTAGGGATTTGCATAGGGGTGGACATAGGGGTATTCTACGCCAGTGATTCCCAAACAGGGTGCCTCCAGCTGTTGCAAAACTCCCAGCATGCCTGAACAGTCAACGGCTGTCCGACAATACTGGGAGTTGTTGTTTTTCAACAGCTGGAGGCTCTGCTTTGGAAACAGTGGTGTACCGGACGTTCTTATTGGGGGAGGGGGGCTGTGTAAGGGTATGTGTATATGTAGTGTTTTTAACTTTTTATTTTATTTTGTGTTAGTGTAGTGTAGTGTTTTTAGGGTACAGTCACATGGGCGGGGGATTACAGCGAGTTTGCCAGCGCAAAATTTGCTGCATCTCAAGATGCGAGAAACCCACTGCAAAAGCCTCGCCCATGTGAATGTACCCTGTACATTCACGGGGGTGGCGTGGCGGGGGGGGGGGGGAAGGGGGGCTTGCATCAGCTGTTGCAAAACCACAACTCCCAGCATGCATGGTCTGTTAGTGCATGCTGGGAGTCATAGTTTTGCAACAGCTGGAGGCACACAGGTTAGGGAACACTGAGTTAGAAACAGACAATGTTTCCCAACCAGTGTGTCTCCAGTTGTTGCAAAACTACAACTCCCAGCATGCCCAGACAGCTGAAGGGCATGCTGGGAGTTGTAGTTCGGCAACATCTGAAGGGCCAGATGTTGCTGAACTAAAACTCCCAGCATGCCTGGACAGTCAGTGCATACTGGGAGTTGTAGTTTTGCAACAGCTGGAAGAGCACAGATTGGAGACCATTATACAATGGTCTCCAAACTGGGGCCCTCCAGATGTTGCAAAACTACAACTCCCAGCATGCATGGTCTTTTAGTGCATGCTGGGAGTTATAGTTTTGCAACAGCTGGAGGCACACAGGTTAGGAAACACTGAGTTAGAAACAATGTTTCCCAACCAGTGTGTCTCCAGCTGTTGCAAAACTACAACTCCCAGCATGCCCAGACAGCTGAAGGGCATGCTGGGAGTTGTAGTTCGGCAACATCTGAAGGGCCAGATGTTGCTGAACTAAAACTCCCAGCATGCCTGGACAGTCAGTGCATGCTGGGAGTTGTAGTTTTGCAACAGCTGGAAGAGCACAGATTGGAGACCATTATACAATGGTCTCCAAACTGAGGCCCTCCAGATGTTGCAAAACTACAACTCCCAGCATGCCCAGACAGCCAAAGGCTGTCTAGGCATGCTGGGAGTTGTAGTTTTCAGACTCCTAGAAGCAGCAGTGAAGATCTTCACTGCTGCCTCTGAGGACCACATACTTACCCGTCGCTGCTCGTCCACGTGGCCGGTCCCGCGCTGCTTCTCGGTCCCGCCGCTGAATCAGGTAAGTCCGCCGGTCCCCACGTGTTCCCCCCGAATGCCGCAGGTCCCCGCAAGCCCCTGCAGCCTTCGTCCCCCGTTCTGCCCGACTTCCAGGGGCGGGCAGTGCGGGGGATCTGAACTTTCACCCCAGATCACTGTGATTGGTCCACAGGGACCAATCACAGTGATCGCTGACCAGGACCATCAATTGATGGTCCTGGGGGTGAAGCAGAAGTTGTCCCCTGCTGGAAACAGCGGGACTTCTGCCAGTTAACCCGTGCGATGCTGCGTATCGCCGGGTTAACTGCATGTCATTTATAAACGCCGGGATGCGCGAACGCACTGCACAACCCGGCGTTTATATATGACATTCTGCGGGAAGGGGTTAAAGGACACAGACAATTTTATTTTGGCATTTTAATTTTTCCTCCTTGCCTTCTAAAAATCATAACTCTTTTATATTTTCATCCACAGACCCATATGAGGATTTGTTTTTTGCGCTACCAGTTGTCCTTTGTAAAATGTATGGCGCAACCAAAAAAAATATTATTTGTGTGGGGAAATTGAATAAAAAAAACGCAATTTTGTCACATTTTGGAAGGTTTAGTTTTCATGCTGTACACTTTACTGTTAAAAAAAAATTTTTATTCTGTTTTCATGTTTTTTTTTTTATGTGGGTAAATACAATTAAAATGAAACCAATGACTACATACTTTTCTATTATTGTACCGCTTAAAAAAATCTCAAACTTTTTAACCAAATTAGTATGTTTAAAATCCCTCTATTTTGACACCTAGATTTTTTTCGTATAAGTGGCTTTATGAGGGCTAATTTTTTGCACGTGATCTGTACTTTTTATTTGATACCACAATTGCATATATGAAACACTTAAATCACTTTTTATAAAAAAAAAATTGAAAACAATGTGACAAAAAAAGCAGCAATTTTTTTTTTTTACGTTTATGCCGTTCACTGTACGGGATCATTAACATTATATTTAGATAGTTTGGACATTTAGGCATGTGGCAATGCCAAATATGTTTATATATATTTTTTTTTATGCTTTTTGGGGTAAAATGGGTAAAAAGGGACGATTTGCATTTTTATTGGGGGAGGGGATTTTTCAAATTTTATTTTTTAACTTTTTTTTTTGTACACTTTTTATGTCCTTATAGAGGACATTTTATTGCTAATACTGTTTAGTGCTATGCATAGGCATAGTGTTATCGGCGATCTTCTGCTCTGGTCTGCTTGATCTCAGACCAGAGCAGAACACCCCAGGGGACGGATGGAGGCAGATAAGGGGACCTCCGGCCGCCATTTTAGATGATCGGATTAAACACGTGCATTGCCGCAGATGCCGTGATGTGTATTGATCACGGCTAGAGATGAGTGAATCGAATCTGATGAATCTGAATTTGTTACGAATTTCAGGAAATATTCGATTCGCAACTAATGCGAATATCGCCATGATTCTATCACGCAAATCACTTCATTCAACTCCATTTAGTGCGGTCCAGGCTCCAGGGCACCTAAAATGGGGATCCACATGTGAGGACATGTGGCAAGGAATTCTGGTAAGGCGGGATCAAGGGTAGGCGGGATGACACTGAATCACATACAGCCTATCAGCAGCCAGTCACCCCTGTGATGCCACAGCCCTTTATAATCGGCCAGTCACTTCAGCCTTTCACATTAGAGAGATAGATAGGGACAGTCAGCGCTGCGTGTTGCACAGAAAAGCTTTTTTCCAGCAGCGATTCACCTCCTAGTCAAGTTAGCATTCTGTTGTACAGAGAGAGGGACAGAGAGCAGTGTGTGTTTCACTGAAAAGCATTCTTACTGCAGCGATTCACCTCCCAGTTGCTGTCTATAGTGTTATATTACAGAGAGGGAAAGAGAGCAGTGTGTTGCACAGTGTGTTGAACAGAACAGCAGCGATTCACCTCGAGCACAAATCCTGCCTAGAAGCACTGATAGGGAAGGGAGTGAGATTGAGAGAGAGTGTGCAATATTGGGTGTAGTAAAGATCGACTGTGTGCTGCAGCACTGGTGTGTACTGCTGGTGTTGTGCACAAATACTTTTTTAAGCGTACTGTAGCACATTTTTTCTCCCCTCATAAGTGCATATCACATACGTACATCTAAGTGGTGTACTATTTTGTTCCTGTTAAAGTCTCAAGGGCCTAGATACTGTGAAATGCCAGGCAAAAGTACACATTGGCTGGTGTTTTACACAAATACTGTTTTAAAGGCGTACTCTGGCGCTAAGACATCTCATCCCCTATCCAAAGTATAGGGGATAAGACGTCTGATCGCTGGGGTCCCGCTGCTGGGGACCCCCGTGATCATGCACGCAGCACCCTGTTATTATCAGTCCCCGGAGCTTGCTCCGGGTCTGATTACTGGCGATCACGGGGGCCGAAGCATTGTGACGTCACGGCCCCACCCCCGTGTGACGTCACGCTCCGCCCCCTCAATACAAGCCTATCGGAGGGGGCGTGACAGCAGAAGTCGCAGCAAGAGGCCTGAGCTTCCGGTATCAGCTAACGGTCTCGACCAGCAACCCATCTGCCATCATTAATTGGTTGACTTGGTCATCCACTTCATTCCAAGTGACATCTGAAACCCCCAGTCAACAGTCAATGGGTTGCATAGCAATTATTTGTTTAAATTATGTTAAATATTATTTAAAAATGTACAAGTCACATGCAGATTACAGGCGTCGCTATTAGAATCACTGCCGCAGAGCGTCTGGATGTGGCAGCAGGGTCGGGAGACCATATGGCGTCACAATTGAAGAGATTAAAGAGATGTTTTTTCATATTTCATTTCATTTTTATTTAATTTTATTTTAACTTTTTTTTACTTTTTTTATTCCTTTTTTGAGGACCCATTAGAGGGCAAGTCTGGTACCAGCAGCTGCGGTTATTCCTGCTCCAAGTAGTGGAAGTGTTAAGATTTTTAAGTAGAGGTAAATCACAAATCTGGATAAAATTGTTTTAAAACCAACTGGTGGCAAAACATTAATTTCAGAGTTCCCCTTACTCAAGTTTATGGAATGGACTGTTGCAGAAATTTCAATAACTGTAACTGCCCCTCTTTTAAATCCACCCTTTGATGACCTTTTCCCATTTAATACTACCTCTTTTTTTATAGCACTTTTATCACAGATTTTTCTGTTTTTTGAAGTTTATATTTTTTGCACTTTCATGTTCTGTAATCAGGGCTGTTACTCTGATGAGGCGAGTGAGGCGATCGCCTCATGTGCGCTGTTGCAAGGTGGGCCCAGCACACATAACACTGAGGCATTGATTCCCAACCAGGGTGCCAGGGTACTCTGGTGGGAAATATGGTGCTAACATTTTTAGATTTTTCTGCCCAGGCCTGCGCACCTGTGAGTCACAGGCATGCAGGCCAGGCGGAAGGGAAGCCTGTGTGCAGTGTCTGGATGGGTGATGCTGTAGCTCCAATCCTCGTGTATCCTCCATCTCCTGTGGGGCAGCTCTGGACTATGGATTCTCCCAGGTCCGTCAGCAGAATGATGTGGATGGAGGGAAGGAGCAGGGGCAGCGCTGACAGAGGCCTACTCAGCTTCAGGTAGTTCACCCCCACCCTTCTTTCGCTCCTCTACACCTCTGTCACCTCTCATAACCCCTCTGTCACCCCTGGACACCCCTCTACACCCCATGGTTACCCCCATACACCCCTCTGTCACCCATGTTCACTCCTATACACCCCTGTCTCCCATGTACACCCCTCTGTCACTATGTGGGGTAATGCAGGAGGCATTGTGTTTGGTTGTGGGTGGGGGAGAGGCTGAAGGCATTTGAGTGAGGCTGGAAACATTGGGGGAGATTTATCAAAACCTGTTCCTAAGGAAAAGTTGCCCATTGTAAAGACCTTGTTAAAAATGAAATAAGCAAGCTGATTGGTTGCTATGGGTAACTTTTCCTCTGCACAGGTTTTGATAGATTGCCCCCCCCCCCCCCCTTGGGCGTTGTGGGAAGGCTGGCGGCATTGTGTTTGGAGGAGGCTGGAGCCATTTGTAGGTAAAAATGGGAGGATAATGCTGGAAAAGTGCAGAGCCTAATACTAATATGTTTGTGTTGCAGGTTCCATGATGTCCTGTGCCAGGTGGGGGAGAAAAAAAAAGACAATGACTGATTATTCAGTAAGGGTGCCCCACAAAAAAATTTTTCCTCCAAGGGGTGCCCCAAGCCAAAAGGGGGGGGGGGGCACAATTTTCTGTTCTCCCCTCAGGAGCAAAAAGAGCTAGCTACAGCTCTGTCTGTAATGCACATCATATAACAATGTTTAGCACTTATCTGATCACCTTGTAGTTTGCAGACTTTGTTTAACCCCTTAAGGACCAGGCCATTTTACACCTTTTACACATTAATAACTCTGGAATGCTTTTAGTTATCAATCTGATTCCGAGATTGTTTTTTCGTGACATATTCTACTTTAACATAGTGGTAACATTTTTTGGTAACTTGCATCCTTTCTTGGTGAAAAAAACCCAAAATTTGATGAAAAATTTTTTAATTTAGCATTTTTCTAACTTTGAAGCTTTCTGCTTGTAAGGAAAATGGATATTCAAAATATTTTATTTTTTTATTCACATATACAATATGTCTACTTTATGTTTGCATCATAAAATTGACGTGTTTTTACTTTTGGAAGACACCAGAGGGCTTCAAAGTTAGCAGCAATTTTCCAATTTTTCACAAAATTTTCAACCTCGCTTTTTTTCAGGGACCAGTTCAGGTTTGCAGTGGATTTGAAGGGTCTTCACATTAGAAATACCCCATAAATGACCCCATTATAAAAACTACACCCCCCAAAGTATTAAAAATGACAATCAGTAAGTGTTTTAACCCTTTAGGTGTTTCACAGTAATAGCAGCAAAGTGAAGGAGAAAATTCACACTCTTTATTTTTTACACTTGCATGTTCTTGTAAACCCAATTTTTTAATTTTTACAAGAGGTAAAAGGAGAAAATGTATACTTATATTTGTAGCCCAATTTCTCTCGAGTAAGCACATACCTCATATGTCTATGTAAAGTGTTCCGCGGGCGCAGTAGAGGGCTCAGAAGCGAAGGAGCGACAAGGGGATTTTGGAGAGTACGTTTTTCAGAAATGGTTTTTGGGGGGCATGTTGCATTTAGGAAGCCCCTATGGTGCCAGAACAGCAAAAATAACCCATATGGCATACCATTTTGGAAACTAGACCCCTTGGGGAACATGACAAGTAATAAAGTGAGCCTTAATACCCCACAGGTGTTTTACGACTTTACGACTAAAATGTGTGTTTCCCCCCAAATTTCACATTTTTGCAAGGGTTAATAGCAGAAAATACCCCCAAAATTTGTAACCCCATCTCTTCTGAGTATGGAGGCACCCCATAAGTTAGCCTGAAGTGCATTACGGGCGAACTACAATGCTCAGAAGAGGAGTGATATTTGACTTTTTGAGAGCAAATTTTGCTCGGGGGGCATGTCACATTTAGGAAGCCCCTATGGTGCCAGAACGGCAAGGAATAAAGTGAGCCTTAATACCCCACACAGGTTTCACGACTTTTGCATATGTAAAAAAAATAAAATTTTCACTAAAATGTGTGTTTCCCCCCTAATTTCACCTTTTTGCAAGGGATAATAGCAGAAAATACCCCCCAAAATTTGTAACCCCATCTCTTCTGAGTATGGAGGTACCCCATAAGTGGACCTGAAGTGCACTACGGGCGAACTACAATGCTCAGAAGAGGAGGAGCACCATTGAGCTTTTGGAAAGAGAATTAGTTTGGAACGGTAGTCAGGGGCCATGTGCATTTACAAAGCCCCCTGTGGTGCCAGAACAGTGGACCCCCCCCACATGTGACCCTATTTTGGAAACTACCCCCCTCACAGAATTTAATAAGTGGTGCAGTGAGCATTTACACCCCACTGGCGTTTGACAGATCTTTGGAACAGTGGGCTGTGCAAATGGAAAATTAAATTTTTCATTTTCACGGATCACTGTTCCAATAATCTGTCAGACACCTGTGGGGCGTAAATGCTCACTGTACCCCTTATTACATTACATGAGGGGTGTAGTTTCCAAAATGGGGTCACATATGGGGGGGGTCCATTGTTCTGGTACCATGGGGGCTTTGTAAACACAAGTGGTCTTCAATTCCGGACAAATTTTCTCTTCAAAATCCCAATGGCGCTCCTTCACTTCTGAGCATTGTAGTGCACCCATAGAGCACTTTACATCCACATATATATGGGGTAGGCTCTTACTCAGAAGAAATTGGGTTACAAATTTTGGGGGGCTTTTTTTATTTTCCCTTGTGAAAATGAAAAATTTTGGGTGACACCAGCATTTTAGTGAAAAAAATAATTTTTTTTCATTTTCCCATCCAACTTTAATGAAAATTTGTCAAACACCTGTGGGGTGTTCAGGCTCACTATACCCCTTGTTACGTTCCGTGAGGGGTGTCGTTTCCAAAATGGGGTCACATGTGGGTATTTATTTTTTGGGGTTTATGTCATAACCGCTGTAAAATCAGCCACCCCTGTGCAAATCACCAATTTAGGCCTCAAATGTACATGGTGCGCTCTCACTCCTGAGCCTTGGTGTGCGTCCGCAGAGCATTTTACGCCCACATATGGGGGTCTTTTTTTCCTTTTACCTCCCGTGAAAATAAAGTAAAAGGACAACACCAGCATGTTAGTGTAAAAAAATTTTTTTTTTACACTAACAGGCTGGTGTAGACCCCAACTTTTCTTTTTCATAAGGGGTAAAAGGAAGAAAAAGCCCCCAATATTTGTAGTGCAATTTCTCCCGAGTACGGAGATACCCCATATGTGGCACTAAACTGTTTCCTTGAAATACGACAGGGCTCTGAAGTGAGAGAGCGCCATGCGCATTTGAGGAGTAAATTAGGGATTGCACAGGGGTGGACATAGGTGTATCCTACGGCAGTGATTCCCAAACAGGGTGCCTCCAGCTGTTGCTAAACTCCCAGCATGCCTGGGCAGTCAGTGGCTGTCCGGAAATGCTCTGAGTTGTTGTTTTGCAACAGCTGGAGGCTCTGTTTTGGAAACACTGCCGTACAATACGTTTTTTATTTTTATTAGGGGGACAGTGTAAGGGGGTGTAAATGTAGTGTTTTACCCTTTATTATGTGTTAGTGTAGTGTAGTGTTTTTAGGGTACGTTTACAGTGAATTTACCGTTAGGAGTTTGCGCTGCGGTGAAAAATTTGCCGCAGCTCATACTTGAAGCAGAAAACTTACTGTAAACCTGCCAGTGTGAATGTACCCTGTACGTTCACATGGGGGGGGGCAAACCTCCAGCTGTTTCAAAACTACAACTCCCAGCATGTACTGACAGACCGTGCATGCTGGGAGTTGTACTTTTGCAACAGCTGGAGGCACACTGGTTGGAAAACCTTCAGTTAGTTTCTGTTACCTAACTCAGTATTTTCCAACCAGTGTGCCTCCAGCTGTTGCAAAACTTCAACTCCCAGCATGTACTGATCACAGAAGGGCATGCTGGGAGATGTAGTTATGCAACAGCTGGAGGGATCGCAACTACAACTCCCAGCATGCAGAGACAGCTGTTTGCTGTTTAGGCATGCTGGGAGTTGCAGTTTTGCAACATCTGGAGAGCTATAGTTTAGAGACCACTGCACAGTGGTCTCCAAACTGTGGACCTCCAGATGTTGCAAAACTACAACTCCCAGCATGCCCAGACAGCAAACTGCTCTCTGGGCATGCTGGGAGTTGTAGTTTTGCAAGATCTGGAGGTGCACAGTATAGAGATCACTTTGCAGTGGTCTCAAACTGTAGACCTCCAGCTGTTGCAAAACTGCAACTCCCAGCAAGCCTAAACAGCTCTCTGGACATGCTGGGAGTTGTAGTTGTGCAACATCTGGAGGGTTACAGTTTAGAGACCACTATAGTGGTCTCAGACTGTAGCCCTCCAGATGTTGCTAAGTAACTCACCGGCTTCCGATCCAGGGAGCTGCGTCGCGGTCCTCTTCTTCCGCCGATCGTCGCCCGCTGCCGTCGCTGATGGGTAAGTGGATCTTCGGCGCCGGACCCTGTCGGTTTCCCCGTCCTGCCCCGCCTATTGTGGGAGGGCAGAAAGGGGAAACCGAAAGTAAACCCCTCCGCCCCCGATCTGCTATTGGTGGTCGCGTCTAGACCACCAATAGCAGAGATAGGAGGGGTGGCAACCCTGCCACCTCACTCCTATCGCTACAAGGGGATCGTGGGTGTCTAGGACACCCGCGATCCCCCTTCTATTCCGGGTCACCATAGACCCGTAATGACCCGGAATCGGCGCAAATCGCAAGAGTGAATTCACTTGCGATTTGCGCCGATTGCCAACATGGGGGGGTCTAATGACCCCCCTGGGCATTTGCGCGGGGTGCCTGCTGATAGATATCAGCAGTCACCCCAGCCCGGTCCCCGCCGCACGCCGGGCCTTAAGTACCAGGGAGCAAAGGCGTACCTGTACGCCCTTGGTCCTTAAGGGGTTAAAGACTTTTTATAATTCATGAAAATTGACTTTGAAATAAAATGTAATAGAATTTAAATAAATAATTTTGATCCGTTAAAGCCAGGTAAGAAGTCCAGATTTGAAGGTAACTCTTGCCACTACATTCTCATGGCATGAAGGACATTTCCAAAAGAATCAGCTTGACAGTATTATTTCACTAACCCAGGACACTCCCTATGCGTGTTACAGCAAGGCAAAGTGTTATGCACCCCTATTGATGCTCTCTGTAGACCAGAAATAGCCATTTTTAATAGCTATCCGCCGAGAATAAATTTAGAACAAAACAAATTTTTTTTTTTTTTTATTTGAATCGGCCGAATCAAATTTTTTTTTTAATTTGCTCATCTCAAATCCTTGCATCTTAGGGGTTTATGGTGGACATCAGTGCGATCGCTTATGTCCGCCATTACCGGAAGGTCCCTGGTTGCTGATAGGAGCTCTTGTTGATGCTATGTAATTTGAAACCATCCCAAAGGAAATGGAGCTACTAACAGAAATTGTGCAGAGAGACATGCATTTTTATTGGAACTAGTGCTGTATAATTAAGACATTTAAAAAGCAGGAAAAGACACAGAAAGACAGCAATTAAGTAATTAGATCAAAACATGATCACATATCACAAATGATAGTAAAATACAGTGGTATAATACACTATATAAGAGAGATTGCTGATAAGGTGCTTATTTTCTGAAAAAGTGCAAGTGCAGGACTTGTATACTTATACCAAACAGATCAACTACAGTAAACTTGTACTTAAGTGGAAACAAATGCCAACCGCAATGCACATGCAGTACTATCTATAAGTCCCGAGTTTGGGGAGTGTGCGCACAGAGTCCAATGAGAGATATTACTGCTCTAAGATAGAATAGTAATACAAGAGTGACATCTAGTGCCAAGAAAGGAACACTGCATAACAAAGTCTGCATAATAGTAATAAATACACATAGATAAGGATAATTTCATCAACATCAATATAAATATATAAATATCATAAAATAATAATGCACACAATTATTTATTTAAATAAATATAGTAGAAAAAATATATATAAACATGTAGATGCACAAAAGAAAAAATTATAAAAATACTAATCTGAATGGGAAACATTATTATAAACATAATAGAGTGTGTGAATGTATAGTGTGAGAAATCATTGGAAAGGATACAGTGATAATATAAAAGTGAATACAAGCAAAAAAAAAGTGTCATAAAATGGGAAGAAAGGGAGGAAAAAAGAAAAAGTAAGTAAGAATGGAGTACTGTACACATGCATACTTGTGGTAAGGTAAATGCAGAGTAACTGCAGAAGGGAAAAATACATAATGGGGAGATTTATCAAAACCTGTCCAGAAGAAAAGTTGCTGAGTTGCCCATATCTACCAATCAGATTGGTTATTTCATTTTTGAAAAGGCAAACGAGGTCCACTCAGCAACTTTTCCTGTGGACAGGTTTTGATAGCTCTCCTCCAGTATGTGGAAAAATTACTGTGACAGATGCTTAACCCCTTCATGACCCAGCACATTTTCACCTTCAGGACCTGGGCATTTTTTGAAAATCTGACCACTGTCACTTTAAACATTAATAACTTTGGAATGCTTTTACTTATCATTCTGATTCCGAGATTGTTTTTTCGTGACATATTCTACTTTATGTTAGTGGTAACATTTCACTGATATTTGCATCCTATCTTGGTAAAAAAAAATCTAAAAATTTCATGAAAATTTAGCATTTTTCTAACTTTGAAAGTCTCTGCTTGTAAGGAAAATGGATATTCCAAATAAATTACATATTGATTCACATATACAATATGTCTACTTTATGTTTGCATCAAAAAATTGACAAGTTTTTACTTTTGGAAGACACCAGAGGGCTTCAAAGTTCCGCAGCAATTTTCCAATTTTTCTCAAGATTTTCAAAATCGTACTTTTTCAGGGACCAGTTCAGGTTGGAAGTGGATTTTAAGGGTCTTCATATTAGAAATACCCCATAAATGACCCCATTATAAAAACTGTACCCCCCAAAGTATTCAAAATGACATTCAGTAAGTGTTTTAACCCTTTAGGTGTTTCACAGGAATAGCAGCAAAGTGAAGGAGAAAATTCTAAATCTTCATTTTTTACACTCGCATGTTCTTGTAGACCCAATTTTTTTATTTTTACAAGGGGTAAAAGGAGAGAAATCACCCTAAAATTTGTAACCCAATTTCTCTCGAGTAAGGAAATACCTCATATGTGTATGTCAAGTGTTCGGCGGGCGCAGTAGAGGGCTCAGAAGGGAAGGAGCGACAATGGGATTTTGAAGAGTGAGTTTTTCTGAAAGGGTTTTTGGGGGGCATGTCCCATTTAGGAAGCCCCTATGGTGCCAGAACAGTGGACCCTCCCACATGTGACCCCATTTTGGAAACTACACCCCTCATGGAATTTAATAAGGGGTGCAGTGAGCATTTACACCCTACTGGCGTTTGACAGATATTTGAAACAGTGGACTGTGCAAATGAAAAATTTTATTTTTCATTTTCACAAACCACTTTTCCAAAAATCTGTCTTACGCCAGTAAATGCTCACTGCACCCCTTATTAAATTCCATGAGGGGTGTAGTTTCCAAAATGGGGTCACATATGGATATTTATTGTTTTGCGTTTGTCAGAACTGCTGTAACAATCAGCCACCCCTGTGCATATCACCTGAAATGTACATGGTGCACTCTCCCTTCTGGGCCTTGTTGTGCGCCCCCAGAGCACTTTGTGCCCACATATGGGGTATCTCCGTACTCGGGAGAAATTGCATTACAAATTTTGAGGGTCTTTTTTTACCCTTTTACCTCTTGTGAAAATGAAAAGTATAGGGCAACACCAGCATGTCAGTGTAAAAAATTTATTTTTTTTACACTAACATGCTGGTGTAGACCCCAACTTCACCTTTTCATAAGGGGTTAAAGAAGAAAAAGCCCCCCAAAATTTGTAAGGCAATTTCTCCCGAGTACGGTGATACCCCATATGTGTCCCAAAACTGTTGCCCTGAAATACGACAGGGCTCCAAAGTGAGAGAGCGCCATGCGCATTTGAAGCCTAAATTACGGATTTGCATAGGGGTGGACATAGGGGTATTGTATGCCCTTTGGCTGTCCGAGCATGCCCTTTGGCTGTCCGTGCATGCTGGGAGTTGTAGTTTTGCAACAGCTGGAGGCACACTGGTTTGGAAACACTAAGTTAAGTAATAAACTTTCAAGTGTTTTGCAACCAAACTTAGTGTTTCCAAACCAGTGTGCCTCCAGCTGTTGCAAAACTACAACTCCCAGCATGCATGGTCTGTCAGTGCATGCTGGGAGTTATAGTTTTGCAACAATTGCAACAGCTGGAGGCACTGAGGTAGGAAACGGACAATGTTTCCCAACTAGTGTGCCTCCAGTTGTTGCAAAACAGGATCAGATGTTGCCGAACTACAACTTCCAGCATGCTTGGGCAGTCTGGTATGCTGGGAGTTGTAGTTTTGCAACATCTGGAGGTCCACAGTTTGGAGACCACTGTATAATGGTCTCCAATCTGTGCTCTTCCAGATGTTACAGAACTACAACTCCCAGCATGCCTGGATAGACTGAGCATGCTGAGATTTGTAGTTTTGCAACATCTGGAAGAGCACAGATTGGAGACCATTATACAGTGGTCTCCAGACTGTGGACCTCCAGATGTTGCAAAACTGCAACTCCCAGCAAGCACAGAAAGCCAAAGGCTGGGAGTTGCAGTTTTGAAACTCCCAGAGGCAGCGGTGAGATCGCTTTACGGCGATCTCACTGCTGCCAATGAAGATGCTGCCCTGCTGCCGCCGGGACGCCTCGCACTCACCGCCGGGACCGCCTGGAGGACGCCGCTCGCGCCGGGACCGCTCGGGACACCGCATGGCTGGGTAAGTGACGCCGGGGGAAGGGTAAGGGACACTTAGCAGAGCGGTGTGTGTCCCGATCCCCGTGATCGGGACTCACACACCGCGCTGCTAAGTATTCTGATAGCGAAACGCTTCTATCAGCTAGTCAGATTTGACTAGCTGATAGCAGCGATCGCTGGGGGGGGATGAAACCCCCCCGTGGTCGCATGGTAAGATGGCTGGCTATCACCTGGCTAGCCACCATCTTACCGGGCGCTGCGGGATGCCGCGAGTAGCGGCAAAAATGTTCATGACGTACCTGTATGTCATGGGTCGGGAACACCTTGCCACTCATGACGTACAGGTATGTCATAGGTCGGGAAGGGGTTAAATGGCCACTGTCAAATACAACAACTTTTTATATGTTGTTTATCTTGGCAAAACTTTAACCTTTCTAATATACTTCATAGGAAAATTTTATTTACTTTTTATATAAATCATGGCTTATAAAATCAAGGCTTTGTCCAAGCTGAAGCACAGGCATGGACAAAGTGCAGTAAGTGAGCATGGACTAGCACTCCTCTGTGCTCTGTCCTGTCTAATAGTACTCCTCTGTGCTCTCTCCTGTCCTATGAGACAGCAGAGAGCACAGAGGAATGCTAGCCCATCCTCACTTACTGGACTTTTTCCAAGCTGAAGCACAGGCATTGACAAAGCCATGATTTTATAAGCCAAGATTTCTATATAAAGAACAGAAAATTTTCTTATGAAGTATACTAGAAGGGTTAAAGGAGATGTCTTGTATGGGCAGGGAACAGTGAAGCCCTAATTTACCCGCAGCCACTGTCCCTACCTATTGCCTACCCGCCCTAAATGACGGAGCGACAACGACAATGGCAACCCATCCGTGCTAAGGCAGCGTTGTCAAAATAATAAAATACACAAACAGTAGGAGTCGGTACCAGGAGATAGCGGAGTACAGGAACGCAGAGCAAGGGAAGAGTCAAAGGAAAAGCCAAAGATCAATAAGCAAGCAGGTATCCAGTTAGTAGGAGGTGTCAACTAAGGTATAATCTTTCACAGACATTGAACTGATCACTTTTCCTAGCTTAAATAGGAAGATGATCAGGGATACACCTTCCTGATAGGTAGCAGAGCTGAGAACCACACCCAAATGACACAGGTGAGCTCCAAGCAGCTCCTGCCCAACTAGAGTCACTTAACTCTTTGTGTACGGCCAGATGTTACAGTATTCCCCTTTTACGAGGGGCCACAGGACTCTTAAGATCTGGTGCACGTTTGTCTGGATGAGAGGAATGAAAGCATCTGATAAGCCTAGGAGCATGTATAGCAGAAGATGGAACCCAACACCTCTCCTCCGGACCATAACCCTTCTAGTCTACCAAATATTGTAAGGAATTTTGGACCTTGTGACTGTCCAAAATCTTCCCAACCTTATATTCTATCTCACCATCAATCTCCAGCAGAGGCCGGAGTCAGAGATGTAATTTAGACCTTCAAAAGGGAATGATGAAACACATTATGTACCTTGAAAGAAGCTGGTAGTTTCAATTTACAAGAAATCGGGTTTATAACCTCTAAAACCTTTTATAAGGCCCAGTAAACCTGGGGGCCAATTTTCCTGATTGTCTACAAAAAAACCTTTGCTTAAAAGTACAATCAAACTTTGTCCCAAACATTAAACCCTGTGCCTTCCTCTGGATCAACTCAATAGGGACTTATTAGGGTTATAGGTTGAACTTGATGGACTCTGGTCTTTTTTCAACCTTATGAACTGTGTTACTATTTTACAAGTGCGTCTCTTGTTGGCAAACCTCTTCCGTTTTTCTTGGGCTTTTTCAAGGTTCTTCTGAACGTGTGCCCGAACTGTGCACAGTTTGTTTATTGAGTTATGCACCTCTGGATTGTTACTAGAAGCTTCTGGACAAGAGGTGAACCGAGGATTGAACCCATAAACACACAAGAATGGTGACTTACCTGTAGAAAAGTTTTCTTAATTATTGATGACAAATTCGGCCAGTGCCAAGTTTGAAACCCACTCATTTTGCTTGTCAGTAACATAACACTGAAGATATTGCTCAATACTCTGGTTCATTCTTTCTATTTTGCCGTCGGACTGAGGGTGAAATGCAGAAGAAATGGATAATTCAACCCCCCCCCCCCCCCCCCAGTCTTTTACAAAACGCCTGCCAGAATTTGGACATAAATTGTACCCATCGATCAGAAACAACGTTAACAGGTAACCCATGGTGATGGACAAAGTGTGTTACAAACAAGTCTGCTAACACTTGAGTAGAGGGAAGTTTCTGGAGTGGTACCAAATGGCATTGATTTCTGAATCCATCCACTATTACCCACAGGAAAGTTTTACCGTCGGAATTGGGTAAATCTGTCATGAAATCCATGTAAATATGGGTCCAAGGTTTCTCTGGGATAGGAAGTGGACATAATTCACCAGCAGGGGGTGATCGGGGAGACTTTGCCTGGGCTCACAAGCCGACACAAAGACCTTAACATCTCTACTGAGCGTAGGCCACCAAATACTCCTTTGAATTAATTTCTTTGTGTCTAGGATACCTGGGTGACCTACCAAGGGAGAACTATGGCCCTCTTCAATTATGCAAAGGCGAAAATTGACTAGGCACAAATATTTTGTCCTGAGGGGCATCAGGAGGTAGCAAACCTTGATTGGCTTGGATCACGGATGTCAAATCTGAGAAGATGGCTCATACCACAATACCTTTTGGCAGAATAGTATCAGTGTCAGAATCCAAGGCCTCACAGGCACTAAAACTCCTAGATAGAACATCCACTCTTATATTCTTAGACCCTGGTCTGTAAGAAGTAATAGTGAAATTGAACCTGTAAAGAACAAAGCCCAATAAGCTTGACGTGGGTTAAGTCGTTTGGCAGACTCTAGAAAAGTAAAATTTTTGTGATCGGTGATGACTGTAACCTGATGCACGGGCCCTTCTAGATAATGTCTCCATTCTGCAAATGCCCATTTTGTGGATAACAACTCACAATTACCCACATCACTTACGTGAGAAATAGGCACAAGGACGTAAGTATGGGCCAGTGTTCCCTGTGACAACTCTGCTCCTACCCCATCCTCTCAGGCATTAACTTCACCCGTGAATGGTTTGCTTAGATCAGGCATTATTAATACTGGCGCAGAGGCAAAAGTTCTCCTGAGGGTGTCAAAAGCTGCCAACGCCTTAGGAGACCAGAAATTATTCAGGAATTTTCTGTAGTAGTTGACAAACCATAGAAATCTCTGCAAGGCTCTTTTAGAGAGTTGGCTCTCACCCACTCAGTCACAGCCTTGACCTTTGCGGGATCCATCTGGTATCATGGATCCCGCAAAGGTCGTCAAAATGTAACCCAGAAACTGCACCTCTTTAACGGCAAACTCACATTTCTCAAGTTTAAAGGGGTACTCCGGTGAAAACCTTTTTTCTTTTAAATCAACTGGTGCCAGAAAGTTAAACATATTTGTAATTTACTTCTATTAAAAAAATCTTAATCCTTCCTGTACTTATTAGCTGCTGAATACTACAGAGGAAATTCTTTTCTTTTTGGAATTCTCTCTGATGACATCACGAGCACAGTGCTCTTTGCTGACGTCGTCATAATAATAATAATAACTCTCTATTTATTGTTGTCCTTAGTGGGATTTGAACCCAAGGCCCCAGCACTGCAAGGCAGCAGTGCTAACCACTGAGCCACCATGCTGCCCTTAGCATACATCTGCTATGCACGGTTGCTAAAATGGACACAGATGTCAGCAGAGAGCACTGTGCTTGTGATGTCATCAGTGTTCCAAAAAGAAAGGAATTTCCTCTGTAGCATTCAGCAGCTAATAAGTACTGGAAGGATTAAGATTTTTTAATAGAAGTAATTTACAAATATGTTTAACTTTCTGGTACCAGTTGATTTAAAAGAAAAAAGGTTTTCACCGGAGTACCCCTTTAACAAATAGTTTATTCTGACGGAGGACCTGCAGGACAGCACGGACATGGTTCGTGTGTGAAGACCAGTCAGGAGAATGTATGAGAATACCATACAGATAGACCACCATAAATCTCCCTAAAAACTCCCGGAATATGTCATTAACGTGATTTTGAGACACTGCAGGGGCACTACTTAAACCAAAAGGCATTACTAAGTATTCAAAATGCCCTTCAGGTGTATTAAAGGCAATTTGCCACTCTTCACCCTCCTTTATGCAAACAAGATTGTATGCACCCTGCAAATTAAGCTTAGTAAACCAATTGGCGCTCTGTAGCTGGTTAAACAAGTCAGGAATTAAACCATACCTGTCATCAAATAAAACTTTTAATATAGTGTTCCTTGTGTTCTTAGCAGACACTTTCCCATTCACTTGCTTTTAAAATTATCAACATAAATATGTTGAAAATGTAATAGAAAAGATGGCCACTAGGTGGCTCTGTTCTGTTCCCTGACGCAATTAATACAGTGAGTTTGGTCTCCTTCCAGCCTGGCCGGAGTCCAAACTCAAGATGCTTCTCTGCATTGCGCTTGATTGACAGCTGCACAGAGCCTCACTGAAAGCTGCACAAAGCCTCATTGAAAGCTGCAAAGAGCCTCACTGAAACATGCATAAGAGCCTGAGGTCTTCTATTCATCACAGCACTGCAACGATGTGAGGGCGGAAGTGGCCCCCCAAGCAGGCTTCAGTGATGTCATGCCTAACATAGTAACATAGTTCATAAGGTGGAAAAAAGACCAGAGTCCATCAAGTTCAACCTATAGCCCTAATGAGCCCCTACTGAGTTGAGTTGATCCAGAGGAAGGCAAAAATTCCCTCCTGACTCCAAATATGGCAGTCAGAATAAATCCCTGGATCACCCTATGACCCTGGATACGTCCCTATAAATCTAGTATACATAACCAGTGATGTTGTTATTCTCCAAATATTCATCCAGCTCCTTTTTGAACTCTTTTACAGAGTTCACCATGACCACCTCCTCAGGCAGAGAGTTCATAGTTACATAGTTACATAGTTAGTACGGTCGAAAAAAGACATATGTCCATCAAGTTCAACCAGGGAATTAAGGGGTAGGGGTGTGGCGCGATATTGGGGAAGGGATGGGATTTTATATTTCTTCATAAGCATTAATGTTATTTTGTTCCATGAATGTATCTAATCCTGTTTTAAAGCTGTTAATTGTTCCTGCTGTGACCAGTTCCTGAGGTAGACCGTTCCATAAATTCACAGTCCTCACGGTAAAGAAGGCGTGTCGCCCCTTGAGACTAAACTTTTTCTTCTCCAGACGGAGGGAGTGCCCCCTCGTTCTTTGGGGGGGGTTCCATAGTCTCACTGTTCTTACAGTAAAGAACCCCGTCTGTGCTGGTCTAGAAACCTTCTTTTCTCAAGACGGAGTGGATGCCCCCTTGTTATAGATACAGTCCTGGGTAGAATAGATCATGGGAGAGATATCTGTACTGTCCCCTGATATATTTATACATAGTTATTAGGTCGCCAGTAAGCCTTCTTTTTTCTAAACTAAATAACCCTAATTCTGATAATCTTTCTGGGTACTGTAGTCCTCCCATTTCCCATATTACCCTGGTTGTCTGTCTTTGAGCCCTCTCCAGTTCCACTGTATCTTTCTTGTACACTGGTGCCCAGTACTGTGCACAGTATTCTATGTTTGGTCTGGCTAGTGATTTGTACAGGTAGAATTATTTCCTTTTCGTGGGCATCTATGCCCCTATTGATGCACCCTATGATTTTATTTGCCTTGACAGCAGCTGCCTGACACTGGTCTCTAGAGCTAAATTTATTTACTATTAACTAAGACTCCCAAGTCCTTTTCCATGTCAGTCGTCCCATTTAATACATAATCTCAGCCCAGATTTTTCTTCCCCATGTGCATTACCTTACATTTATCAGTGTTGAACCTCATCTGCCACTTCCCAGCCCAAACTTCCAACCTATCCAGATCCATTTATAACAGTGCACTGTCCTTTATAGTGTTTACCGCTTTACAGAGTTTAGTATCATCTGCACAGATTGCTACTTTACTATTCAGCCCCTCTACAAGCTCATCAATAAATATATTAAATAGAACAGGACCCAAGACTGACCCCTGTGGTACCCCACTAGTAACAGTCACCCAATCAGAATAAGTACCATTAATAACCACCCTCTGTTTCATATCACTGAGCAAGTTAATTAACCACTTACATTCTCCCCCCAGCCCAGTCCCTCTCATTTTATGCACCAACCTTTTATGTGGAACCCTATCAAATGCTTTTGAAAAATCCAGATCTACGACATCCAGTGATTGCCCCAGGTCCAGTCTGGAGCTCACCTCCTCATAAAAGCTGATCAGGTTAGTTTGACAAGACCGATTCCTCATAAAGCCATGCTGATATGAAGTCATACATTTATTTTTATCAAGATACTCCAAAATAGCATCTCTTAGAAAACCCTCAAACAATTTACATACAACGGAGGTTAAACTAACAGGTCTATAATTTCCGAGGTCACCTTTTTGACCTCTTTTTAAATATTGGCACCACATTTGCCATGCGCCAGTCCTGGGGAACAGTCCTTTTCACTATAGAGTCCCTGAATATTAAATTCAAAAATATTCAATAGGGGTCTATTATATTACTTAATTCCTTTAAAACACGGGGTGAATGCCATCTGGACCAGGTGATTTGTCTATTTTGATTTTTTTGTAGGCAGCACTGTACTTCTTCCTGGGTTAGACAGGTGACCTGTACTGTGGAGTTTACCTTATCACACTGGATTTCACCTGGCATTTCATTTTCCTCGGTGAATACAGTGGAGAAGAATTTGTTTAATATATTTGCTTTTTCTTGATCCCCGTTTATAATTTCTTCCTCCTCATTTTTTAAAGGGCCAACACTTTCATTTTTGACCTTTTTTATTTATATAGTTAGAAAACATATGGGGTTAGTTTTACTTTCTTTGGCAATGAGTCTTTCTGTCTCTATTTTTGGGGCTTTTATCAGTTTTTTTTTTTTTTTTTTTTTTACATATTTTACATTTTTCTCAATAGCTTTTTAATGCTTCTTCACTGTTGTCCTGTTTTAGTAGTATTTCTGACCCCATAAGATATATGCATTTTGTTCCCATAAGATATATGCATCTTACAGTGAAAATTTCAGATATTTTTAAGTCTCCCATTTCGTGTCAGTATTGTTCTCTTTGAGGACATTATCCCATTTAATATTGTTAAGGGCTTCTCTGAGTTGATCGAACTTTGCCTTCCTAAAGTTCATTGTTTTTGTGGCCCCTCGAGAGATTCCCTTATTGAAGAACAATTTATAATGTATTATATTATGATCACTATTTCATAGGTGTCCTTCTACTTGCACATGAATTACTTTCTCAGGTACGTTGGTTAATATTAAGTCTAGTAGGGCACCCCCTCTGGTTGGGCCCTGCACCATTTGGGACAGATAATTGTCTTTAGCTATAGTAAGAAACCTGTTTCCTTTATGAGATTCACAGGTCTCAGTTTCCCAGTTGATATCAGGATAGTTAAAGTCCCCCATTATTATCACATCATTTTGATTTGCTGCCTTGTTTATTTGCCTCAATAATTGATCTTCTGGCTCTTCCATTATGTTTGGTGGCTTATAGCAAACCCCTATCAGAATTTTTTTTCATTTTTATCTCCATATATGTCTTCCCATAGTTACTCCACATTATAGTTTCCCTCCCAGATATCCTCCCGCAGTGCGGCCTTCAGACTGGACTTTACATAAAGACAAACTCCTCCACATTTCCGTTTTGTCCGATCCTTCCTGAATAGACTATAACCCTGTTTTTTAACCGCCCAGTCACAGCTATCGTCCAACCAAGTCTCTGTTATACCCACTATGTCATAATCCTCTTCAGAAATTTTAAATTCCAGTTCATCTGTTTTATTGGACAGACTTCTGGCATTAGTCAACATGCAATTCAATGGTGTATGTTTTTTTTCCCATATGATGCATATCCCTATTAACTATTCTAACCCCTCCCTCCGCTCCACACCCAGGTACTTTATTAAGTCCCCCCTCTATCTACACTATCTTCCCTCTCTATGTTGTAGGTTCCCTCCCCCCAGTCCCTAATTTAAACACTCCTCCACCCTTCTAGCCATCTTCTCCCCAAGCACAGCTGCACCCTCCCCATTGTGGTGCAGCCCGTCCCTACGGTAGAGCCAGTAGCCGACAGCGAAGTCGGCCCAGTTCTCCATGAACCCAGGCCCCTCCTTCCTACACCAGTTTCTGAGCCACTTGTTTACCTCCCTAATCTCCCGCTGCCTCTCTGGTGTGGCTCGTGGTACAGGTAATATTTCAGAAAATACTACCTTGGAGGTCCTTGCCTTAAGCTTGTGGCCTAAGTCCCTGAAATCATTTTTAAGGGCACTCCACCTACCTCTTACTTTGTCCTTGGTGCCAATATGTACCATGACTGCTGGGTCCTCTTCAACCTTACCCAGCAACCTGTCAACCCGATCCGCGATGTGCCAAACTCGAGCGCCAGGAAGACAACACACTGTTTGGCGATCCCGGTCTTTGTGACAGATCGCCCTGTCTGTCTCCCTAATAATTGCTTCCCCCACTACCAATACCTGTCTGGCCTGCCCTGCCTTCCTCTCTCCTTACTGGAGCAGACCCCCCCCCCCCCCCCCCTGGGGGTCAGAGGCAAAGTCCTGCTGCAGTACCGCTAGCTCTGAAATGGCATCCCCCTCATCTGCCAACCGGGCAAACTTGTTGGGGTGTGCCATATAAGGACTAGCCTCCCTGACAGTCTTCCAACTGTAACCCAGCTAACTGCCTGACTGTCCTGCACCTCCGTCCCACTATCCTCCCCAACCTCTACCTCAGAGAGTACTTGCTCAGTGAGCAGGAGACTCCTCTTCGTTGTCAATGCATCTAAGTGTTGCCAGTTGCTCCTCTAGATCCAGGATCTGGGCTTCCAAATGAACAACTTGCACACATCTCACACAACAATATGCACCCTCAAACTGCTGTTCAAGGATTGCATACATTGTGCAAGATGCACACTGGACTGCCTTTTCCAACATGGAGGCCATACTAGATTTGGGGATTGCAAAATTTTACAGAAAAAAACCCCAAAAAAACTATCAAATATTTCAATTTAAACTTCCTGAATTTAAAGTCCCTTAATTTTAAGTCCCCTCACTTGTATACTTTACACTCTTGTATACAGACACATAATCACTAGCTCAACAATCGCTTAGTGTACTTGTTTTTTTATATTTACCACAATCCACTTCTCTCTTCCACTGCCTGGAAGTGAATGCAAATGGTCAGCTGTCTGCAAACAGCTGCAATTTATCAGCTGCTAATTATTTAGTTACTCCACCCTCTCTCCACCTGTAATCCTCCCAAACAGAGAAAGAGAGGGGAAAAAACGTGCCTGCTTGGAAACAACCACTTTCTCCTTCTGTGAGATGGCACTATGTGAGCAAGAAGAACGGTAAGATACAGAGTATTTTAAAGCTCTGAAATGTTTTGTAAGGTTGGGAGGGGTGTTAGGAGTAGCCTAACATAGCCTGGGTTATAACACCTACAGTATGTGCACAAGAAAAAACCTCCAAACAATAAACAATTTGAAAAGATTAAAATATTATGTTTTGATATGAAAAGTAACATTAAAAAGTACATATAAGGAATCAAACAAAGGGACAATATAATGGAAAAAACAGGATACTGGGGTGAAGGTCCTGATCACATAGTGAACTGCATGTCTGAATAGAATGTAATGCTACAAGAATAGATCACCACTGTATTGCTAGAAGAATAGCTCACCACTGTGCATGTATGGTGCATACATGAATAGTAAGAGGTAAATACCAGCAAAGGGTTAAATGTATAAAGTGCCACAGTGCAAAGAGCATATTATTTTAAGGCTAAGATAGCTCTCATAGTTGAACATATACAGAGGACTGAGGCTAGAGAGACAGAGCAGAGCACATTAGTAAGATTAACTTAAAATTAGTAAGAGAAACCACTTTGTGAGAGAGATGTAGCAGCAGACACATACAGTGAAAACAGGACTCGCCCCAACTCCACACCACACCTCTGACGCATTTCGCTGGGATAGGCTTTATCCAGGAGTGGTGTGCGACTGAGGGAGCATGGTATTTATATGAGAAGTAGCCAATAGGGAAATAGTAAACAGGGAGTACGCACCTGGCCTAACTTAGGAAAGAGTATATCCCCCATTGCTGCCTCGAGGCACTGTGGATGGAAGTGATTCCAAGGAGTGATGACCTAAGAAGATGCGCACATGGAAAAAGAAGGGGTGGACCGGAGAAAAGGGGAGGGGTTGGGGGGAAGGGGAAAGGAAGGGGAGGAAAAGGGAGGGAGAAGGGGGGGTGGATGGGTTGCGGGGGAAGGTAGGAAAAAGAAGGCGTAAAGGGACGGGAAAGACTAAAGGAGAACAAATTAATAGATAATAAACCAGAGTTGGAAGTAGCATACATGCCCAAAATTACTTATGAGACACACAGGTGGGACTAGGGGTAAAACATAACATACTAAGGGTACTAAAAAGTATGTGTATGGACACATACATGAATGCAGTTAAAGTCATACAAGAACTAAAAACTCTATGGGATAAAGGTCAGTCAGAGTAACTGTCTGTTAGATTTTAATCCTTTCATGTCAGTGCATATCATATAGGCATATTGTTAAATTGGGATGTAAATGGGGAACTGAATAAATACTTACAAGAAAGGGATGAAACTGTTCACTTCATTTTATCCATCTTTAACCATTTTTGTGGGGGTAATTCCGTGCATTGTCTGGCTGATATGATAAGTATGTGCTCTCTAACACGTCTACGAAATTTGCGGCTTGTTAGACCCACGTAAATTTTCTGGCAAGGGCACTTGGCATAATACACAACTCCCTTTTATAGGTTCATAGCCTGGGTTAGTTTAGAAAAGTTTATTTGGTGACAGGTACTTTTTAAAGGCAAAGGATATTGATTTTTCAGTTACTTGATTCAAACCTCTGTATTCAATACATGGTCTGAGACCACCATCTTTTTTAGAGACAAAGAAAAACCCAGCCCCCATAGGGGACACCGAGGGTCGAATATGACCTTTCTGTAAACTAGTTTTGATATACTCTTTTGGGACCCGACAAATTGTAAATGCGCCTCTCGGGGTATTTAGCTCCCAGAACAAACTCTATAGCACAATCGTAATCTCGATGTGGAGGAAAAGCAGAGGAGGCCTCCTCTAAAAAAAAAAAAAAAAATTGTCACAAAAATCAGAAATAAACTCTGGAATTTTGCACTGAGCCACATCGAGAGAACCAACACAGGTAGTGTTACAATTATCAAAACGTTTGGACCCCCATTTGATCAATTTATAAGAAGTCCAATGAAAAACTGGATTATGGCACTGTAGCCATGGCAACCCAAGGATCATATCAACGGATAGATTGTTGAAATGTAGATAACCGACCAGCAGACCCACCTCATGAGTAACCAGGGACACTGTACCGTCAGACAGGGGGGTATAATCTACTCAAGCAATGGGTATAGGTTTCTCTAGAGCATGGGTGTCAAACACAAGGCCCGCGGGCCGCCAGACCTCGTCATGTAGCCCGCGTCGCCGCCGTCAGCCTTCACCTCTTCTTCTCGCTTTTTTTTTTTTGACACAAGAAAGCCGCCTCTTCAGCGCATGCGCAGCAGCCTACAAGCCAGAGAACGTCTGCCCTCTAGCGATCCTCCTTCGGTCCTCATGTCAGTGACGTCCCGTGCGTACAACCATAGAGACGAGGGAGGACCAGGAGGACGGCAGGATCATCGCAGGACGCGCACCGGCCGGGGCCTGGTAAGTGACCGGCGGCGCGTTATCTTCTTAAGCGTTCCGGTCACCGCTCAACTGGTCCTGGCACCTGGTCCATAGGCCATAGCAGTAGATTGTGACCCCGGGCTGGAGGAGCGGTGACCGGATCACAGTGGGGGCAGCACACAGACATACAGCCTCCAGCCATACACTGTATATGGCTGGATGCTGTATGTCTGTGGGGGAGCGCTGCCTACGATTGTGGGGGAACTATACTGTCAACTGTTGTGGGGGGGAGCTGCCTACCATTGTGGGAGAACTATACTGCCAACTATTGTGGGGAACTATACTGCCAACCATTGTGGGGGGGGGGGGGAGCTGCCTACCATTGTGGGGTAATTATACTGCCAACTATTGTGGGGGAACTATACTGCCAACCATTGTGTGGGGGGGAGCTGCCTACCATTGTGGGGGAACTATACTGCCAACTGTTGTGGGGGGGAGCTGCCTACCATTGTGGGAGAACTATACTGCCAACTATTGTGGGAGAACTATACTGCCAACCATTGTGGGGTAATTATACTGCCAACTATTGTGGGGGAACTATACTGCCAACTATTGTGGGGCCACTATACTGCCAACTATTGTGGGGGAACTATACTGATATAAAATATTTTACTACAGTATTTGGTTCAGAATCTTTTTTTTCTAGATTTTCCTCCTTTTAAATTGGGTGCGTCTTATATGCCGGAGCGTCTTATATGGCGAAAAATATGGTATGTATTCCATTCATTGTCTACTCTTTCCACTTCCATGAATCCCATTTTTTGTTAATTGGATGTGACATCACAAAAAAGGAGGAGTAATGGATATAAAAACCACCAAATGATCACCAAGAGCATTACATTTATTTTTTGCTGCTGAAGAAAGGTCCTAAGGAGGACCTGAAACGTGTCCAGCTTCGATCATTTATTCCAAGTGCCACATTACCTTTAATCAAAGAATACAGCTTTCTCAAAAAAAGATTCATCACTTCTGTCAATCAACCCCTGACAGTACATGCTACTCCCCACCGCAAGGAGACCGACGCCCAGCATTGCTGCTGGCAGGGCAACAGCTGCAGTACTCATAGACAGAGCCCACTTCTATCGCTGCATATCTGAGGCTGCTGAGCCTCCAGCAGCGCAACCTCCATCCAGGGACCAGGACCTGTCTGACGACCAGCGCTATCTGCATAAGGTACTCACTCTGACTATAGATATAAGCGCTGCTTTCTACATCATAATATCACCGCATATAGGAGACGGCAGTGTCTCCAGTGGTGATTCCTCTACATAGAGGATCGTCATTTGCCATATAAGTGCTGACTTTCACTTTCACTTGTACTTCTACTGCCGCTGCATATTTAGGAGACGGCAGTGTCTCCAGCTGCGAGCCCTCTACATAGAGGGTCGGAACTTATTATAACTAACGCTGTTTTTCATTCATTTGTCATATTGCTGCTGCTCAATTAGGAGGCGGCAGTGTCTCCAGCTGCGGGCCCTCTGCCTAGAGGATTGAAATCTGCTACAAAAGTATACAATAAATGAAACAATTGCCATTCATCTTTGCTGGATTCTATTCAAGACTTTAACCACTTTCCTTTTCTAATTGGATACAAATATTTGTGAAAATAACAACTCAAACTGTTATGACTGCTATTCACAAATCACCAATTTCAATTATTTCTATAGATATGTGGACACGTATTTATTGTTTTTAATGTATTATTGTTTTTATTATTGTAACATTATATATATTATTACACTGCCAAGGATTATAAATATTAAATATTTATTAATTTTACTGTGGGATCACAAGGGCCCTGTGATCCGCAGTACATTATACCTATATGTATGATATCATATATCATATATTTAATAAACGTTTTAATTGAAATCCTATATTCAAGACTCTGAGCCCCAATTTCTGTAGTTTTTTAATTTTGTATTACTTCTGAAAAAAATCATAACTCAATGCAGGAAAATGTATACGTTTAAAATTGTCCTCTTCTGACCCCTATACATTTTTTCCACGTACGGGGCAATACGGGGCTCATTTTTTGCACCCTGATCAGTAGTTTTTATCAATACTATTTTTGTTTTGATCTGACTTTTTGATCGCAATTTATTTTTTATGGTCTAAAAAGGGACCAAAAATACTTAATTTTGGACTTTTGAATTTTTTTGCGCGTATGCCATTGACCATGCGGTTTAATTAACGATATAGTCCGGACTATCGAAATAACGATACAGTTTATAGTTTGGACATTTATGCACACAGCGATACCACATATGTTTATTTTTATTTACACAGTTTTGGTTTTTTTTATGGAAAAAGGGGGTGATTCAAACTCTTATTAGGGAAGGGGTTGAATCATCTTTTATAAACTTTTTTTTTTTTTTCACTTTTTACTGCAATGGTCCCGATCAGCCCAACTGAGCTGCCGGGAAGCTTTTACTTTCACTTTAGACACGGCAATCAACTTTGATCGCCATGTCTAAAGAGCTAATGCTGGACATCTGCCTGAACTGCAATGTCTGTCATTAGCCACAGGTCCTGGCTCGTTTCCTAACCCTCCCGTGCCGCAGCGCCGTTTAGAAATGGTGTTTTGCGGAAAGGGGTTAACTATATAAATAGCACAAAAATTCAAGTGTAGGCCCTTAAAAAATTATGAGGAAGAAATTATAGATGGGGATCAGGAAAAAGCAAATATATTAAACAAATTGTTCTCCACTGTATTCACTGAGGAAAATGAAATGCCAGGTGAAATACAGTGAGATAAGGTAAACTCCCCTGTACAGGTCACCTGTCTAATCCAGGAAGAATAAAAGATAATGGAAGAGTGCTCCATAGCATAAAACTGCCTATAGGTAATCCACCAATGTGAATAGGAACTCTTACCATAGGAGGTTGTGTGAGCTCACGCACAACAATGGTCAGCGTGAATGAGCAATGAGACCAGGTCTGCAGCCTCCCCAACCAAGTTAAAAATAGCGGGTAAAGACTTCCAAGGAGGAGGTGGGTTTCAACGGCGCTGACCAGGAACAGGCACGTCAGGTGAAGTAGAAAGATTTATTGGAATTATTGGAAATTATTGGATTTATTGGAAAAGAATGCAACACGTTTCACCGAGCTTGCGCTGTTTCATCAGGCATCTTGCATCCCAGGAAGAGGTACAGTGCTGCATACAAAAAATCAAAATAGACAACTCACCAGGCCCAGATGGCATTCACCCCCGTGTTCTAAAGGAATTAAGAAATGTAATACAGACCCCTATTTTTAATATTCAAAGATGAAGGTTCCTCAGGACTGACGCATAGCAAATGTGGTGTCAATATTTAAAAAGGGGTCAAACAAAGAACTCTTTGTTTAACCTCCATTGTATGTAAATTGTTTGAGGGTTTTCTAAGAGATGCTATTTTGGAGTATCTTGATATAAATAAATTTATGACTCCATATCAGCATGGCTTTATGAGGGATCGGTCCTTTCAAACTAACCTGATCAGCTTTTATGAGGAGGTGAGCTCCAGACTGAACCATGGGGAAATTGTTGGATGTCGTATATCTGGATGGTTCCAAAGCATTTGATACGGTGCCACATAAAGGATTGGTACATAAAATGAGAAGGATTGGGCTGTGGAGAATGTGTGTAAGTGGGTAAGTAACTGGCTCAGTGATAGGAAACAGGTTGGTTATTAATGGTACTTATTCTGATTGGGTGACTGTTACTAGTGGGGTACCTCAGGGGGTCAGTCTTGGGTCCTATTCTATTTAATATATTCATTAATAACCTTGTAGAGGGGCTGAATAGTAAAGTAGCAATCTTTGCAGCTGAAACTAAACTCTATAATGTGGTCAACACAAGAGGACTGTGCACTGTTACAAATGGATCTGGATAGGTTGGAGGTTTGGGCTGGGAAGTGGCAGATGAGGTTCAACACTGATAAATGTAAGGTAATGCACATGGGGAGGAAAAATCTGGTCTGGGATTATGTATTAAATGAGAGAACACTTGGGACAACTGACATGGAAAAGGACTTGGGAGTCTTAGTTAACAGTAAATTTAGCTGTAGTGACCAGTGTCGTGCAGCTGCTGCAAAGGCAAATAAAATCATGGTGTGCATCAATAGGGGCATAGATGCCCATGACAAAGAAATAATTCTACCACTGTACAAATGTACTGTACTAGTCAGAGTACACATGGAATACTGTGTACAGTACTTGGCACCAGTGTACAAGAAATATATAGTGGAGCTGGAGAGGTTTCAAAGATGGGAAACCAGGGTAATACGGGGAACGGGAGGACTACAGCACCCAGAAATATTATCAGAATTAGGGTTATTTAGTTTAGAAAAAAGAAGGCTTAGGGGCGACCTAATAACTATGTATAAATATATCAGGGGACTGTACAGAGATCTCTCCTGTGATCTATTTATACCCAGGACTGTATTCATAACAAGGCATCCTTGACGTCTTGAGGAAAGAAGGTTTCTACACCAGACACAAGACGGGGGTTCTTTACTGTAAGAGCAGTAAGATTATGGAATTCTCAGAGGAAGTGATCATGGTGATCTCTGTAAAAGAGTTCAAAAGGCATCTGGATGCATTTTTGGAGAGTAATAAAATCGCTGGTTATGTATACTAGTTTCATAGGGCCAAAACGTTGATCCAGGGATCTATTCTGACTTCCACTTTTGAAGTCGTGAAGGAATTTTTATCTCTAGTATGAGGGCTTTTTTTTTCCTTCCTCTGGCTCAACCCAGTAGGGACTCATTAGGGATATATGTTGAACTTGGTGGACTCTGGTCTCTTTTCAACCTTACAGTGGGGATCAAAAGTTTTGGGCACCCCAGGTAAAAATTTGTGTTAATGAGCATAAAGAAGCCAAGGAAAGATGGAAAACCTCCAAAAGGCATCAAATTACAGATTAGACATTCTTATAATATGTCAACAAAAGTTCGATTTTATTTCCATCATTTACACTTTCAAAATAACAGAAAACAAAAAAAATGGCATCTGCAAAAGTTTGGGCACCCTGCAGAATGTATAGCTTGCACTGCCCCCTTTGCAAACCTGAGACCTGCCAGTGTCATGGATTGTTCTCAATCATCATCTGGGAAGACCAGGTGATGTCAATCTCAAAGGTTGTAAATGCCCAGACTCATCTGACCTTGCCCCACGAATCAGCACCATGGGTTCTTCTAAGCAATTGTCTAGAAATTTGAAACTGAAAATAGTTGACGCTCACAAAGCTAGAGAAGGCTATAAGAAGATAGCGAAACGTTTTCAGATGTCAATATCCTCTGTTCGGAATGTAATTAAGAAATGGCAGTCATCAGGAACAGTGGAAGTTAAAGCAAGATCTGGAAGACCAAGAAAAATATCAGACAGAACAGCTCGCAGGATTGTGAGAAAAAACATTCAAAACCCATGTTTGACTGCACAATCCCTCCAGAAAAATCTGGCAGACACTGGAGTTGTGGTACATTATTCCACTATAAAGAGATACTTGTACAAATATGGTGTTCATGGAAGAGTCATCAGAAGAAAACCTCTTCTACGTCCTCGCCACAAAAATCTGCGTTTGAACTTTGCAAATGAACCTATAGACAAGCCTGATGCATTTTGGAGTCAAGTTCTGTGTACCGATGAGGTTAAAATTGAACTTTTTGGCCGGAATTAGCAAAGGTACATTTGGAGAAGGGGAACAGAATTTTAATGAAAAGAACCTCTGTCCAACTGTTAAGCATGGGGGTGGATCAATCATGCTTTGGGGTTGTATTGCAGCCAGTGGCACAGGGAACATCTCACGAGTTGAAGGAAAAATGGATTCAATAAAATTTCAGCAAATTTTGGATGCTAACTTGATGCCATCTGTGAAAAAGCTGAAGTTAAAGAGAGGATGGCTTCTACAAATGGATAATGATCCTAAACACACCTTGAAATCCACAGGGGATTATATCAAGAAACGTAAACTGAAGGTTTTGCCATGAACTTCACAATCTCCTGACCTCAACATAATTGAAAATCTATGGATGGACCTTAAAAGAGCAGTGCGTGACAGACAGACCAGAAATCTCAAAGAACTGGAAGACTTTTGTAAGGAAGAATGGGCAAAGATACCTCAAACAAGAATTGAAAGAAAAGGGGGCAGAACAAGATATTAACTCTACAGGGTGCCCAAACTTTTGCAGACACCATTTCTTTGTTTTCTGTTATTTTGAAAGTGTAAATGATGGAAATAAAATCTAACTTTTGTTGACATATTATAAGAATGTCTAATCTGTAATTTGATGCCTTTTGGAGATTTTTCCATCTTTCCTTAGCTTCTTTATGCACATTAATACAAATTTTTACCTGGGGTGCCCAAACTTTTGATCCCCAGTGTAGCTGGGACACCAAATGAAACGGCTTGTCGGAACTCATAAGACATAAACCTTCAAATGCAGTTGTTTCTCAATGAAAACCTTTTGGCCTCCGCCATGTGGTATAGAATTGCTGGAGTTGTATATATGTATATACTAAAAGGAGTACAGCGCGATGATTTCCCACAGGAGTTTTAGGGCGGAGGACTGGGGGACCTTGGTAATTGGGAAAGTGGCATCAGGACCAGTTGCCAGAAAACACCCAACACCCGGTGGCAGAGCCAGGGGGAAAATCAGGATTGCCAAACAAGGGGGTCAGAGGACCCAGCGGCTGGAACAAACTGGTCTTGATCAGGTGCTCCTGACAAGTTTTGAGAAGGGTTTGGGAGATAAGGGGAAGGTCAGCCATGGAGCATCTGGTCCAAAACGCGGGATGAATCCATGTCTTAGGCAGGAATGGTGAGAGCACCAACTCCAAGTGCACCCACGGTTTTACATGGGCATAGTGAAAGCTATCGGAAATGTGGGCGGCCGAAGCAGCCAGATAGTAGAAGTAGGGATCCGGAAAAGCTAAGCCACTATCTAATTTAGGCTTCGCCAACGTATCTCTAGCAATGCGGGGATGGGAATGTGACCAGATGAACCCAGAGAGCAAGCTTGTGATGGGCCGGAAAAAGTCATGGAGACAGCGACCATGGGCAGAGTTTGAAACAGATAAAGCAGACGGGGGAGGATGTTCATCTTAAGAATGTTAATGCGCCCAATCCAAGAAAAATCCTTACGATTCCACTTGTCTAGGTCTCCTTTAAACCGGGCTATCAGGGGAAGGAGATTCAGGTTGACCATACGAGAAAGGTCGCAGGGGACTATAACCCCCGGGTAGCGGAAAGACGTGGGATGCCAGGGGAAAGTAAAAGCCGAGCTCAGTCTCTGGACTATGGCATTGTCAAGAGACATGTTCATGGCCACACTTTTAGTGCCATTTTTACTTATAGTTACTCAGCCTACCAAAGTCTTCAGGGACCGAAAGGAGTGCAGGGAGCGAGGATGCTGGGGAGGAGATATAAAGCAGATCATCTGTGATGATCAGAACATTTAAAGTGCATTTCCTTGACCTGATTACCCTGTATCGCTGGATGGAGACAGATTGCCTGCAGTAAGTGTTCCATAACTAGCACATAGAGTAGCGGGGAGAGAGGGCAGCCTTGCCGGGCACCATTGCGTATCTTTAGAGGATTAAAAAGAGAGCCATTCATACGCACTCTCGCAGTGGGATTACTATACAGTGCAAAAATACGACCAAGGGCTAAGGGTCTAAGCCCCAACTGCTCCAAGACACCCCTCAGGAATCCCCAGCTCAGGGATGTTTCACATCACGTTTTCTCCCATACGGGAGTGCATACGGCAGGGGAGAGCTAAAACCTTGGGCTCCCGTATGCCTTTCTATGCGCTCCCGTATGTAATTCATTTCAATGAGCCGACCGCAGTGAAACGTTCGGTCCTGTCGGCTCATTTTTGCGCCGTATGCGCTTTTTCACCGGACCTAAAACTGTGGTAAACCACTGTTTTAGGTCCGGTTGTAAAAGCACATACGGTGCAAAAATAAGCTGAACGGACCGAATGTTTCACTCCGGCCAGGTCATTGAAATGAATTATATACGGAAGCGCATAGAAAGGCATATGGGAGCGCAAAGTTTTAGCTCTCCCCTGCTGTATGCCCTCCCGTATGGGAGAAAACGTGATGTGAACCCAGCCTCACCCGGTCAAAAGCCTTTTTGGACAACACCATTCAGGGAAACTTCGTTGCCTAAGCATGGTGGATTAGAGAGAACGTCTTCAACATGTTATCTTGAGCTTCTCAAGAGAGGATAAATCCCATTTGGTCCAGGTGAACCAGAGACCCCTAGAGGGGAGTGAGACGCATCGCCAACAACTTAGCGTCAACGTTAAGGAGCGAAATTGGGTGGTAGCTGGGGCAGAGATTAGGATCCTTACCCTCCTTGGGAATCACTGTAATAAAGGTGGCAAGGAAAGAGTCAGGAAATTGGCAGGTAGGAGAGATGGCATTGAAAGCAGCTGAGAGATGAGGGGTTAACTCGGACTGGAGAGTCTTGTAAAACTGGTCGATATAACCATCCGGACCCTGGGATTTCCCTGCGGGGGAGAGGGAGATGGCAGCCTCAAGGTCTTCAGCTGAGAAGCTGAGAGGGGGAAAAAAACAAGAGACCAGAGGGGGCGCCTCATGTGATACCGTTTGGGTGATATAGGGAAGGGGGAAAGCAGAAAGGTGAAGGGCTTGCAGGCCCCTTAGGTAGTAGCTGCTCACCTTAGAGCAAGTGTTAATCTTGCATATCAACCCACATCTTGGGTTATAAAGTAGCTGCTGAGCCTGAGGTTACAGGTGAGGTAGAACCGTCTCCTGGAGAAAGCAGTTAATAGTGGAAGATCAAAAGAACCTCCAAATGGCGCTGCTGTTTCGGTAGGAAGGTGGAATAAACCAAGTCCAGAGTGGAGTGATGTAAGAACTTGTGGATTTTATTGCATAAGGATAAAACCAATAAAAGCAATAAAGATAGATACAAGAGAGGCTTATGCGTTTCGGCTCCCCCGAAATGCGTAATCCTGTCTTGTATAGTTTTTTATTGCTTTTATTGGTTTTATCCTTATGCAATAAAATCCACAAGTTCTTACATCACTCCACTCTGGACTTGGTTTATTCCACCTTCCTACCGAACCAGCAGCACCATTTGGAGGTTCTTTTGATCTTCCACTATTACCTTCAGCTGAGAAGGGCCTATCCAGATTCTCTAGGGTTGTGAGAGAGGGCCGTGCGTTGGAGATAAGAGAGGATATCTGGGGCAGAATTCGCAGGAATCTGGCCGGACCCCGAGAGGTCGTACAGCTGTGAATAATACATATGGAAGCATTCCAGAATATTAGTCCTCAGGTGTTTAAGCCGCCCCACAGCGTTCCAAATAGACGGAACACAGAGGGCAGTTTGCGCCAGCAACCTAATCGCTTTTTTACCCCATTCATAACAGGACACTGAACAGAACCTGAATCTCCTTTTTCACACTGAGAAGGTCTTGAAGAACATCCTCAGTAAGTGACTGCTTATGTATGGCCTCGAGGAGGGCAGCCGCTTACGTCTGGCTCCATGTTTAATTAGGACTCCTCGAAGGATAAATTCCAACGCTTCCCATTGGGTCTGCGGAGATGTGGATTCAGAAGCATGCGTGGATGCAAACTCAGCAACTGTAGTATTAAGGTCCGCCAAGCACGGGACATCGGAGAGGAGCGTCTCATTAAGACGCCAGGTAAATTCTCCCTTAGGGAAAGCGGGAAGGTGTAAGGTACAAGAGACCACCGCATGATCCGAATAAATTATCGCGTCAATCGCAGCAGACCCAAGGGTAGGAATTTGGTGATGGGACAAAAGCACATAGTTGAGTCTAGAGTATACTCCCCTCACATGTGAGTAAAAGATTGAGTCACCCTTCGGGCCATGACTATAACACCAAGCATCGTGCAACTGCTGCCTATGTAGTGAATGTCTATTTCCATTCAATGCAGCGTAGGAGAGGGCACTTGAGCCAGAGGACATGTCTAGGGAGGGGTTAAGGGCCACATTAAAGTCATCGCATACAATTAACGTGCCTTGTGAGAACGTATTAAGGTCCTCCAGTGCCTTCTCCAGAAAGGAGCGTTGACCATGATTAGGGGTGTAAAGATGCCACCGTGTATTCATGGCCCTGAATAGTGCAGTTCACAAACACATATTGTGCATCCCGATCTGAGCGGTTATCTAAAATCTGGACTTCCAGGGATTTATGGAAGAAAATTGCAACCCCCTTCAATTTCTGTGAGGCTGAATTGCTATGAAACCAGGTAGGATAGTATTGATTACGGAACCCGGCTAACTGGTCCTGATGTAGATGGATCTCCTGTAAGCACACCACATGTGACCTCTCCAGTTTGTTAAAGCTGGTTCATTTGCATAAGCAATATGGCCACATCTTGTCAATAACATTTAGAATTAATATGCAATTTTAACCCCTTAACCTGTTGGGGACGAAGGGCGTATGCATACGCCCTTGCGTCCTGGTACTTAAGGACGAAGGGCGTATCCATACGCCCGTGGGAATTTCGACGCCCGCCGCACCGGGCGGGGACCGGGCCGGGGTGACTGCTGATATCTATCAGCAGGCACCCCGTGCAAATGCCCAGGGGGGTCATTAGACCCCCCCATGTCGGCGATCGGCGCAAATCGCAAGTGAATTCACACTTGCGATTTGCGCCGATTCCGGATCATTACGGGTCTATGGTGACCCGGTTACCCGGAATAGAAGGGGGATCGCGGGTGTCTAAGACACCCACGATCCCCCTAAAGCGATAGGAGTGAGGTGGCAGAGTTGCCACCCCTCCTATCTCTGCTATTGGTGGTCTAGACGCGACCACCAATAGCAGATCTGGGGCGGAGGGGTTTACTTTCGTTTTCCCCGTCCTGCCCACCCACAATAGGCGGGGCAGAACGTGGAAAACGAAGAGGAGCGGCGCCAGAGTCCACTTAACCCTCCGGAGGCAGCGGAGCGACGGGAATCGGCGGGCGGCGACGGAGATCTGCGGCGGCGTGCGGCAGAAGAGGACGGCTCCCGGATACAACGGAAGTCGGTGAGTAGTTGCCTAGCAACATCTAGAGGGCTACAGTCTGAGACCACTATAGTGATCTCTAGACTGTAGCCCTCCAGATGTTGCAAAACTACAACTCCCAGCATGCCCAGACAGCTGTTTGCTGTGTGGGCATGCTGGAATTTGTAGTTTTGCAACAGCTGGAGGTCTGCAGTTTAGAGACCACTGCACAGTGATCTCTATACTGCCCTCTAGATCTTGCAAAACTACAACTCCTAGCATGCCCACACAGCTGTTTGCTGTCTGGGCATGCTGGGAGTTGTAGTTTTGCAACATCTGGAGGTCCACAGTTTGGAGATCACTGTTCAGTGGTCTCTAAATTGTAGCACTCCAGATGTTGCAAAACTACAAATTCCAGCATGCCCACAAAGAAAACAGCTGTCTCTGCATGCTGGGAGTTGTAGTTGCGTACCTCCAGCTGTTGCATAACTACATCTCCCAGCATGCCCTTCTGTGATCAGACATGCTGGGAATTGTAGTTTTGCAACAGCTGGAGGCACACTGGTTGGAAAATACTGAGTTAGGTAATAGAACCTAACTGAAGGTTTTCCAACCAATGTGCCTCCAGCTGTTGCAAAACTACAACTCCCAGCAGCTACTGGCAGACCGTGCATGCTGGGAGTTGTAGTTTTGCAACAGCTTGAGGCTCACTGGTTGGAAAATACTGAGTTAGGTAACAGAACCTAACTGAAGGTTTTCCAACCAGTGTGCCTCCCGCTGTTGCAAAACTACAACTCCCAGCATGTACTGACAGACCGTGCATGCTGGGAGTTGTAGTTTTGAAACAGCTGGAGGTTTGCACCCCCCCATGTGAACGTACAGAGTACATTCACACGGGCGGGTTTACAGCAAGTTTCCCGCTTCAAGTATGAGCTGCGGCAAATTTTTAGCCGCAGCGCAAATTCCTAGTGGGAAACTCACCGTAACCCGCCAGTATGAATGTACCCTAAAAACACTACACTATACTAACACATAATAAAGGGTAAAACACTATATACATATACACCCCCTTACACTGTCCCCCCCAATAAAAATGAAAAACGTATTGTACAGCAGTGTTTCCAAAACAGAGCCTCCAGCTGTTGCAAAACAACAACTCTCAGCATTTCCGGACAGCCACTGACTGTCCAGGCATGCTGGGAGTTTAGCAACAGCTGGAGGCACCCTGTTTGGGAATCACTGGCGTAGAATACCCCTATGTCCACCCCTATGCAATCCCTAATTTAGTCCTCAAATGCGCATGGCGCTCTCTCACTTTGGAGCCCTGTCGTATTTCAAGGAAACAGTTTAGGGCCACATATGGGGTATCTCCGTACTCGGGAGAAATTGCACTACAAATTTTGGGGGGCTTTTTCTCCTTTTACCCCTTATGAAAAGGAAAAGTTGGGGTCTACACCAGCCTGTTAGTGTAAAGAAAAAAATTTTTACACTAACATGCTGGTGTTGCCCTTTACTTTTTATTTTCACAAGAGATAAAAGGAAAAAAAGACCCCCAAAATTTGTAACGCAATTTCTCCTGAGTACGGAAATAACCCATATATGGGCGTAAAATGCTCTGCGGGCGCACAACAGGGCTCAAGAGTGAGAGCGCACTATGTACATTTGAGGCCTAAATTGGTGATTTGCACAGGGGTGGCTGATTTTACAGCGGTTCTGACATAAATGCAAAAAAATAAATACCCACATGTGACCCCATTTTGGAAACTACACCCCTCACGGAATGTAATAAGGGGTACAGTGAGCATTTACCCCCCACAGGGGTCTGACAGATTTTTGGAACAGTGGTACGTGAAAATGAAAAATGTTGTTTTTTTGTTTGCACAGCCCACTGTTCCAAAGATCTGTCAAACGCCAGTGGGGTGTAAATGCTCACTGTACCCCTTATTACATTCCGTGAGGGGTGTAGTTTCCAAAATGGGGTCACATGTGGGGGGGGGGTCCACTGTTCTGGCACCACGGGGGGCTTTGTAAATGCACATGGCCCCCGACTTCCATTCCAAACAAATTATCTCTCTAAAAGCTCAATGGCGCTCCTTCTCATCTGAGCGTTGTAGTTCGCTCGCAGTGCACTTGATGTCCAAACATGGGGTATTTCCATACTCAGAAGAAATGGGGTTACAAATTTTGGGGGGCATTGTCTCCTATTACCCTTTGTAAAAAAGTAAAATTTGGGGAAAAAACAGCATTTTAGTGGAAAAATAATTTTTTTTCATTTACACATCCGACTTTAACAAAAAGTTGTCAAACACCTGTGGGGTGTTAAGGCTCACCGTACCCCTTGTTACGTTCCTTGAGGGGTGTCGTTTCCATAATAGTGTGCAATGTGGTTTTTTTTGCTGTCCTGGCACCATAGGGGCTTCCTAAATGGGACATGCCCCCCAAAAACCATTTCAGAAAAACTCACTCTCCTAAATCCCATTGTTGCTCCTTCGCTTCTGAGCCCTCTAGTGCACCCGCCGAACACTTGACATACACATATGAGGTATTTTCTTACTCGAGAGAAATTGGGTTACAAATTTTGAGAGGATTTTTTTCCTTTTACCCCTTGTAAAAATTGAAAAACTGGGTCTACAAGAACATGCCAGTGTAAAAAATGAAGATTTTGAATTTTCTCCTTCACTTTGCTGCTATTCCTGTGAAACACCTAAAGGGTTAAAACGCTGACTGAATGGCATTTTGAATACTTTGAGGGGTGCAGTTTTTATAATGGGGTAATTTATTGGGTATTTCTAACCAGAAGACCCTTCAAATCCACTTCAAACCTGAACTGGTCCCTGAAAAATTCCGATTTTGAAAATTTTGTGAAAAATTGGAAAATTGTTGCTGAACTTTGAAGCCCCCTGGTGTCTTCCAAAAGTAAAAACTCATCAATTTTATGATGCAAACATAAAGTGGACATATTGTATATGTGAATCAATATATAATTTATTTGGAATATCCATATTCCTTATAAGCAGAGAGCTTCAAAGTTAGAAAAATGCAAAATTTTCTAATTTTTCATAACATTTTTGCATTTTTCACCAAGAAAGGATGCAAGTATCGCCGAAAATTTACCACTAACATAAAGTAGAATATGTCACGAAAAAACAATCTCGGAATCAAATTTATAAGTAAAAGCATTCCAGAGTTATTAATGCTTAAAGTGACAGTGGTCAGATTTTTGCATTTTTCCATTTTTGCACTTTGGTTTTTTCCTCCTTACTTTTAAAAAATCATAGCTCTTTCAATTTTGCACCTAGAAATCCATATGATGGCTTATTTTTTGCGCCACCAATTCTACTTTGTAAGGACATCAGTCATTTTACCCAAAAATCTATGGAGAAACAGAAAAAAAATTCATTGTGAGACAAAATTGAAGAAAAAAACCCACCATTTTGTAACTTTTGGGGGCCTCTATTTCTACACCGTACAATTTTCGGTAAAAATGATACCGTCTCTTTATTCTGTAGGTCCATACTAAAATGATACCCTACTTTTATAGGTTTGATTTTGTTGTACTTCTGAAAAAAATCATAACTACTTGCAGGAAAATTTGTACGTTTAAAATTGTCATCTTCTGACCCTTATAACTTTTTTATTTTTCCACGTATGGGGTGGTATGAGGGCTGATCTGAAGTTTTTAGCGGTACCATTCTTGTATTGGTTGGACTTTTTGATCGCTTTTTATTAATTTTTAGAAGATATAAAAAGTGACCAAAAATACGCTATCTTGGACTTTGGAATTTTTTTGCGCGCACACCATTGACCGTGCGGTTTAATTAACAATATATTTTTATAATTTGGACATTTCCGCACGTGGCGATACCACATATGTTTATTTTTATTTACACAGTTTGTTTTTTTTATTGGAAAAGGGGGGTGATTCAAACTTTTATTAGTGAAGAGGTTAAATGATCTTTATTCACGTTTTTTTGCAATGTTAAAGCTCCCATAGGGGGCTATAACACTGTACACGCTGATCTTTTACATTGTTCAATGGTTTCTCATAGGAAACCATTGATCAATGATTCTGCCGCTTGACTGTTCATGCCTGGATCTATGGCACTGAGCAGTCATTCAGCTGTTCGGGATGTCGAACAGCCCCCTGAGCTAGCCGGCAACGTTTTAGTTTCACTTTAGACGCGGCGTTTAACTTTGAACCTGGCACCTAAAGGGTTAATAGAGATCAGTGCTGTGCGCTATTAGCCACAGGTCCCGGCCGTTGTTAGAGGCCGGGCCCGACCCGCTATGACGCGGGGCCATGCCGTGGCCCCACGTTATAGAACGGGAGAGGACTCAGGACATACCGGTACGTCCTTGGTCCTTAAGAGGTTAAATGTGTAATACGTAGACTGTTAATCTAAATGTTATGTTTCTTTGCACATTGGTAGATAACTCACTTTCTGTACCACAACTGATCATCATATTTGGTGGCCATATTGGATTGCACAGTATTCTGGAATCATAGATTTCTCCGAAACTACTGGTCAGAACAGTGTAAAATTTGCACACATGTCCATGATCTGCTTCTCCACCATGCCAGATCGAAGCAATCATGCGATAACACAGCTATGCAGCTTGGTCACCTGAACTGCTGCTTGCAGCTATATTTATTATTAGGTGGCCAAGCAACAATGTTGCATAGGATACCTATTGTTTTGCTCAGATTATTATTTTTATTATTATTATTAGGTGGCCAAGCAACGAAGTTGCACTGGACACCTATTGTTTTTGCCCAGATTATTATTTATTATTATAATTATTATTATTACATCACAAATTTCAAGTGCTTATATCTGCTGCACTGTAGCTCCAAAACACATGTGACTTTGTATAGCGGTAGACTCATGAGCTGTACGTAATCTTATGTAATATAAAGGTCATAGGTCACAAGGTAAGGCTGCCATCTTGGTTTTTCTGGCAATTTTTGCACAATATTGAAAAATCATCATCTTCTCTGGAACCGCTAAAGTTACAAATATATTATTTGTTGTTTGTGATGACACTGTTTTCCTGTGTCAGATTTGTTAATTACAAATCTATTAACCCCTTCAGGACAGAGCCCATTTTGGCCTTAAGGACCGGAGCGTTTTTTGCACATCTGACCACTGTCACTTTAAACATTAATAACTCTGGAATGCTTTTAGTTATCATTCTGATTCCGAGTTTGTTTTTTCGTGACATATTCTACTTTAACATAGTGGTAAATTTTTGTCGATACTTGCATCCTTTCTTGGTGAAAAATCCGTAAATTTGATGAAAAATTAGAAAATTTTGCATTTCTCGAACTTTGAAGCTCTCTGCTTGTAAGGAAAATGGATATTACGAATACATTTTTTTTTGGTTCACAAATACAATATGTCTACTTTATGTTGGCATCATAAAATTGATGAGTTTTTACTTTTGGAAGACACCAGAGGGCTTCAACGGTCAGCAGAAATTTTCTGATTTTTCACAAAATTTTGAAACTCAGTATTTTTCAGGGACCAGTTCAGGTTTGAAGTGGATTTGAAGGGTCTTCTTATTAGAAATACCCCATAAATGACCCCATTATAAAAACTACACCCCCCAAAGTATTCAAAATGACATTCAGTCAGCGTTTTAACCCTTTAGGTGTTTCACACGAATAGCAGCAAAGTGAAGGAGAAAATTCAAAATCTTAATTTTTTACATTCGCATGTTCTTGTAGACCCAATTTTTGAATTTTTACAAGGGGTAAAAGGACAAAATTTTTACTTGTATTTGTAGCCCAATTTCTCTCGAGTAAGGACATACCTCATATGTCTATGTAAAGTGTTCGGCGGGCGCAGTAGAGGGCTCAGAAGGGAAGGAGCGACAAGGGGATTTTGGAGAGTACGTTTTTCTGAAATGGTTTTTGGGGGGCATGTTACCTTTAGGAAGCCCTTATGGTGCCAGAACAGCAAAAAAAAAACACATGGCATACCATTTTGGAAACTAGACCCCTCGGGGAATGTAACATGGGATAAAGTGAACCTTAATACCCCACAGGTGTTTCACGACTTTTGCAAATGTAAAAAAAAAAAACAAAACATTTAACCTAAAATGCTTGTTTTCCCCAAAAAAATTTATTTTTAAAAAGGGTAATAGCAGAAAATACCCCTAAAAATTTGAAGCCCAATTTCTTCCGATTCAGAAAACACCCCATATGGGGGTGAAAAGTGCTCTGCTGGCGCACTACAGGTCTCAGAAGAGAAGGAGTCACATTTGGCTTTTTGAACGCAAATTTTTCTCTGGGGGCATGCCGCATTTAGGAAGCCCCTATGGTGCCAGGACAGCAAAAAAAAAAACCACATGGCATACCATTTTGGAAACTAGACCCCTCGGGGAACGTAACAAGGGGTTAAGTGAACCTTTATACCCCACAGGTGTTTCACGACTTTTGCATATGTAAAAAAAAAAATTTTTTTTTAACCTAAAATGCTTGTTTTCCCAAAAATTTTACATTTTTAAAAAGGGTAAAAGCAGAAAATACCCCCCAAAATTTGTAACACAATTTCTCCCGAGTACGGCGATACCCCATATGTGACCCTAAACTGTTGCCTTGAAATACGACAGGGCTCCAAAGTGAGAGCGCCATGCGCATTTGAGGCCTAAATTAGGGACTTGCATAGGGGTGGACATAGGGGTATTCTACGCCAGTGATTCCCAAACAGGGTGCCTCCAGCTGTTGCAAAACTCCCAGCATGCCTGGACAGTCAACGGCTGTCCGACAATACTGGGAGTTGTTTTGCAACAGCTGGAGGCTCCGTTTTGGAAACAGTGGCGTACCAGACGTTTTTCATTTTTATTGGGGAGGGGAGGGGGGCTGTGTAGGGGTATGTGTATACGTAGTGTTTTTTACTTTTTATTTTATTTTTTGTGTTAGTGTAGTGTAGTGTTTTTAGGGTACAGTCGCACGGGCGGGGGTTCACAGTAGTTTCTCGCTGGCAATTTGAGCTGCAGCAGAAAGTTTGCGGCAGCTCAAATTTGCAGCCAGATACTTACTGTAATCCTCCGCCCATGTGAGTGTACCCTGTACGTTCACATTGGGGGGGGGGGGGCATCCAGCTGTTGCATAACTACAACTCCCAGCATGCCCATTGGCTGTCGGTGACTGCTGAGAGTTGCAGTTTTGCAACAACTGTAGGCACACTGGTTATGTATCACTGAGTTTGTGACCTAACTCAGTGTTTCACAACCAGTGTGCCTCCAGCTGTTGCAAAACTACAACTCCCAGCATGTACGGTGCATGGTGTACGGTGACTGCTGAGAGTTGTAGTTTGCAACAGCTGGAGGCACACCGGTCGTGAAACACTGAGTTAGGTTTAAAAAAACTCTTAGTTTCACAACCAGTGTGCCTTCAGCTGTTGCAAAACTACAACTCTCAGCAGTCACCGACAGCCAACGGGCATGCTGGGAGTTGTAGTTATGCAACCAGCAGATGCACCACTACAACTCCCAGCATGCACTTTAGCTGTTTGTGCAAGCTGGGAGTTGTAGTTATACAACAGCTGAAGGTACACTTTTCCATAGAAAGAATGTGCCTCCAGCTGTTGCAAAACCATAAGTCCCAGCATGCCCATAAGGGAATGCTGGAAGTTGTGGTGGTCTGCCTCCTGCTGTTGCATAACTACAGCTCCCAGCATGCCCTTTTTGCATGCTGGGAGCTGTTGCTAAGCAACAGCAGGAGGCTGTCACTCACCTCCAACGATCCAGACGCTGCAGGTCAGTCCCTCGTCGTCTCCGCCGCCGCAGCTGCTCCTGGGGCCCCGATCCCAACAGGGGCGCCGGGGATCGGGGTCCCCAGCACCCGGGGTGCACGTCCCGCACCCGCTCACGTCCTCCAGAAGAGGGGCAGAGCGGGTGCGGGAGTGACACCCGCAGCAGGCGCCCTGATTGGTCGGCCGGTAATCCGGCCGACGAATCAGGGCGATCGTGAGGTGGCACCAGTGCCACCTCACCCCTGCAGGCTCCGGTCCCCAACCGGCTAGCGGTGGGGGCCGGAATTCCCACGGGCGTATGGATACGCCCTCGGTCCTTAAGGACTCGGGATGCAGGGCGTATCCATACGCCCTATGTCCTGAAGAGGTTAATCTCATGGTTTGCAGAATTTTGTGCAATCCAATATGGCGAACAAACATCATCTTCTTATCTGAAACCATTTGTTAGAATAAGTTATAATTTGGCAGACATGTTCCTGGTTACCTACTGTATCAAGTTTGTTAAAGCTGGTTCATTTGCATAATCAATATGGCCACCACTCGCCAATAAAATTTAGATAGCATTAATACAGAATTTATTTACAAATGTGTTTACTATGTACACTGTTTCTTTGCACAATGTTCTATTGTACTTAAGATGTTTTTTTAACATAAAGGTCATAGGTCACATGAGCTGGCAGCCATCTTGTTTTATGTGACAATATTCATTATTATATGCAAAGGCATGTCTTTCTGAAACTATTAAAGCTACAGTACATGTACATGTACAAATAGCCGTGTATGGTTACACTGTGACCTCATACATGTTTGTTCAACCATATGGTTCAGCGGCCATATTGAAAAATGTTAAAGGGGTACTCCGGTGGTAAATTTTTTTTAACTATATGGCATCTTCTTTGTAAGTTTAGTTTTTTTGCAATATACATGTGTTATATGTTTTGGCAGCATGCATGTGTTTTTCTTACCTGTTTGTTGGGCGAGAAGTTCTGTAGTTCAGAGGGGTTTCTTTTACTGTTGTCCACAGTTCTGAGTCTGTGGTGGACAAGATGTCACAGTTTTTTTTTTCTCTGTCTGCATGAGAGGAATAAGCCACGCCCCCTCATCTCATCCAGCTGAATACACAGCCCCCCACCTTCCCTCCCCCCTGCTCTGTATTCTAAGGACACAGGTCTGCACAGGAGAAGGAGAGAAGTGTTATCTGAAGGGAAGGATGAGAAGGTGCACGGGCTGGGGATGTATGGACTGCAGGGGAATAAATCTCATACTGGGAATGATCTCTATGGGGGAGGTTTATCAAAACCTATGCAGAGGAAAGCTTGCCCAGTTGCCCATAGCAACCAATCAGATTGCTTCTTTCATTTTTCACAGGCCTTCATAAAAATAAAAGCAGCAAGCTGATTGGTTGCTATGGGCAACTGGGCAAGTTTTCCTCTGCACAGGTTTTGATAAATCTCCCCCTATATGTGAAGGGGGAGGGGGGACTCCTGAATGACACATGCTGGGAGTTGTAGTCCCTGTTGTGTGTGTGTGTGTGTGTATGCTAGTGTTTACAAACCAGTGTGCCTCCAGCTGTTGCAAAACTACAACTCCCAGCGTGCCCTGACAGACTTTGGGCCTGCTGGGAGTTGTAGATTTGCAATAGCTGGAGGCACACTGGTTGGGAAACACTGTTCTAGCCTATTCAGCATACACGTCATGTTACACCAGTGTTTCCCAACCAGTGTGCCTCCAGCTGTTGCAAAACTACAACTCCTAGCATGCCCAAAGGCTGTCCAGGCATGCTGGGAGTTGTAGTTTTGCAACACCTGGAGGCACCCAGATTGGGAAACACTGGTGTATGCCCTATAGAGGTGTGGCGAACTACAACTCCCAGGAGACTACAGAGGCAGCATGCTGGTGTTATACCACAGACTGAAGACTCCTGAATGACACATGCTGGGAGTTGTAGTCCCTTTTGTGTGTGTATGACTGTGTATCCCAACCAAGGCTGATTATATTAGTGTGCTGTGTATAAGGGGGCCAACCCGAGAAAATAGTAGGTTGGGTAAAGGGCGGAACAAACAAACAAAAAAAAGGAGCCGCCCCAAACCAGCAAGGCATGTGGCATGCTGGGATTTGTAGTTTTCAGCACAACAGGAAACAGGAAATTGAAGCAAAGATAGGAAAACAAAGTGGGGGATAAAAAGACAACAAAGAACGGAAATAGAGTAGGCTAAACAACAAGAATAGAAATTAAACAAAACAAATAGGGTAAGTCAAAAACGGAAAAACACATTGACCACCGGAGTACCCCTTTAAGATCAACAATTATTCCTATTATTTCTATGGGGCTTTTTGTAATATGCCTGTAATTGCCTCAATGTTACTTCAAAACTCATGAAATTTTACCCAAAGGTAAAGCCCTGTATTATGCACAATATGTTGTAATATAAAGGTCGTAGGTCACATGGTCAGGCCGCCATATTGGTTTATGTGGCACGTTTTTGCACAATATTGTAACCTCTGCATTTCTGCAATCGCAAAAGATACAGGTTTAAAAATTGTTATATTTGGTTACACTGTGATTACAATTATGACTTGTTAATCCCATAATCTATTAATCCTATGGTTTAGCCGCCATATTGGATTGCACAATATTCTACAAACCGTTTATTAGAATCATTTATAATTTGGCAGACATGTTCATGGTTATCTCCTGTACCAAGGTTGTTAAAGCTGGTTCATTTGCATAATCAATATGGCTAGCCAACAATAAAAGCATTAATAATAATACGCAACTTTTTTTTAAATGTGTGTAATATGTGGACTGTCAATTTAACA